>NC_089261.1:30463027-30763027 GCF_963930625.1 Muntiacus reevesi
TGACACAGAATCAAGAGAAAAGGGGGGATAGGGTGCACCCAAGCAGAAGTGGGCAGATCACCCACGCCAAAGAGGACCAAGGAGGATGAAAACCAAGCAGCTCTCCCTGGACCTGGCAATTATGAAGTCATTTTCAATCAGCTGGCTGGGTGAACGCATAAGATCAAAACATTACATCAGATTTTTTAAAAACTTATTTAGTTTTTATCGGCATATAGTTGGTTTACAATGCTTGTGTAAATTACAAGTGTACAGGGCAGTGATTCAGTTATACATAAATACCTAGATCTATTCTTTTTCAGATTCTTTTCCATGATAGGTTAGTATAAGATGGTGAGTATAGTTTCCTATGTTATACAGTAGGTCCTTGCTGATTATCTATATATAGTAGTATGTGAATCTAACCTTCTGAATTATCCCTCCCCCAGCCATTTTCAAAATAACTGTCTTTCTAAGGCGACTTCCCTGATGGCTCAGATGGTAAAAATCTGCCTGCAACATCTGGAAGATCCCCTGGAGAAGGGGATGACTATTCACTCCAGTATTCTTATCTGGAGAATTCCAAGGACAGAGGAGCCTAGCAGGTTACAGTCCATGGGGCTGCAGAGAGTCAGATGCCACTGAGCAACTAACACTTTTTAACAGAAACATCTCAAGAGATAAGAATATCATTTATAAGGAACTTAAAATTAACAACTCACATAACTATTTTGCTGTACATAATTTCCTTTTGATTTCTGTTAAAAAAAGAAACACCACTGGACTTCCCCAATGGCTGAGTAGTTAGGACTCTGTGTTTCCACCGCTGGGGTAGGGGTTGGATTCCTGCTCAGGGAATTAAGATCTGGTATGCTATGTGGCACAGCCAAAAAAAAACCACCACACTATATGTGTTAATCTGATGAGTAAGCCTTTTAAAAGTATTTAAAAGGAGTATTTAAGCACACTAGGAAATATCTAGATTATAAATGTTAAGCATGTATTAAGGAACAAATAAGTCTTAAACTTTGTCTTACCTAACTTGTACAAAAACCACTGTCCTGCAAATAAGAGAAGCCTGGCAAGTATATTATTACTTGTTTCATGAAGACTTTTTACTGAATTTGATGTCATTCAAAAAGAAAACAACACATAGTCCTAATCTTTATAATAATTTCTGGATTTGCAGTGAGATAGCTGGTAATTCATTTTCACAAGCTCATACAAGTCTGAGGCATCCATTTATCACTGTGTTTTAAAGATCTACATAGTTTTGCATTCCATGAAGTTAAATGAGATGAACATCTAAAAAATGCTATGTTCTTTGCCTTAAAAATAGTAACACTTAAAAGTTTTGCTACAAATTGTTTCATGGTAGATTAGGCATTTTAGGATTTTTTTTTTCAAAAGTGGAATCTAAGACAATATAACTACAAATTTCATCCAATTATTCTACCATTAATTGTGTGAGTCAAAACAGTAAATTCTCTTGCTAAAAACAGCATTTTAAAAATTTAAATTAGAGTCAAATCATCTAAAACAGAGCCAGTGAAAATCTACTTGGGATGCATCCCCATGTCTCATGGTTTCTTCAAAATAGAAAAACAAAACAAAACAAAACAAACAAAAAAAAAACATTGCCACTTGATTCCATATTTTCCTCCAACTTGCTTATGAGTATGGCTGGAAAAGGACTAATGCATTCAATCCAACTGTCTTCCACAATAATTTGAAATAATTTTTCTTTCTTATAGAATGCCATGTTTGGAATATAGGCTTCATTGCATAAGCTGGTTGGCTGATACAATATAGCACAGTTCAAAACATCAAGAAAAAAAGGAAAAGAGAAAACAATGATAAAGATTATCTGTGGACCTCAGCCAAATGAGCAGAAGAAAAGAAAATCAACCAACGTTGGACCCATAAATGTGAAATTACAAAACAGAATCATCTCAGGTTCAGAAATCTACACATGCTCAGGTGACTTTTCTAGAGACACGGTAAACCCTATAATATACTCTCAGGTATTAATTTCCAGTGTGCACAATTGCTCACATCAGTATTTAAGGGATTTACTAAACCTACATTAAGGGCCAATCAAACATCACTTTCTCAAGGAAACATGATACAGAGCACACAGCGCTAAGTGGTTTATAATGATCACTCCCTTTCTCTACCATACCCCTGGGGACCCAGGGAGGATTTATGTCCTTTTATGTTTAACAAACAAGTCTGGTATTGTAGACAAAATTTTCTTTCTCATGTGGGAATTTAAAAACTGTGAAGATAGGAGGGTTGCTGAGGAGTAAACCAAAGAAATAAATTCACTTATAAACACAATTGTCTGACAACCACCTTCCTTCCACAAAAATAAACCAACCTTGAAAGACAGGCTGCTTCTAGTTCATACTAACTAAAACCCTGTCAATTAAATCTGCCCTGAAAATGATCAGACCTGAAGGTGGCGTGAAACTCTGCCAACAAGTAAACGTGCATCTTAAGAAAGGCCTTGCTCTGCATGTGTCAACGGGAGCCTGGGCTTGTTGAGAAAGGTAATAAAATTAATAAGATGACAACTACCCAACAGTGCTTACCGGCTTATACTTCAGCTTAACAGAAGACAACCCAGACCCAGAGTAAAAGCTTTAAATCCCCATTTGGACACATCCATGCTTTACCTTATAATGAAAATATGTTTTAATAATTATACATCATACACATATACATTGGTCTCTATATATTAACTAATTTAATCCTCACAAAAATCATAAAAAGTTGATACTGTCATTGTGGCCATCTTATAGATTATAACATATAGAAAAGCTAAGTACCTGGGCAAAGCCACAGAGCAACTAAGTGTAGAGCAAAGGCTTCAGTTTTGATAGTTGAGCTTCAGATCCCATGCTCTCAAGAGCCAAGTCACATGGCCTACTATATTTAAAATATGTCTACTTAACTATACTTGCTCTATTTTGAGGGCTAACAGTGTAGGATTCACGTGCCTTTGTTCAGATTGGCCACATGATTTTGTTCAGTGGCTGGAGAAACATCAAGGACCATTCAAATTAAATGGATCAGTGAACTTGAGAATTCGGGCATACCTAGCCACAGATATTTATGTTAACTGACTCAGGGATGTTTATTTCTAAACACTCAAAATTCTCTATGGAGAATTTTAAATCTACACGGTGAGTGAAACAAAGTAGAACATTTCAGAGAGAGGACCACATAAGATGGGGTAATTCTCAGGAAAATACAAGAGTTCTATGTGTAAAAATGGAGATGTTGTACATGTATGTGGTGGATTGCACACAGTAGGAAGTGAATAGTTTTAAATTATCTTATTACTATGTAAAAGTACTGCAAATACATAAGCCATAAATTCAGTCCACAGAGATAGAAAAATTAAAAAAAAACAAGAGAGTATAAGGTGAAAAAAAGTAAAGACAAAACTATAAAAGATATATTCAAACATAAAATTAGAACTCAGAAATAAAACCAAGAGCTGGTTCTCAGAAAAGGGACAGGGAGGGAGAGAGAGAGATGAGGAGAAAATGGAAAGATAGAGAAGGGTCAACAATTTACATACACAGGAATGATAAAATCACAGATAAAAATGGATTTCACATCTGCAAATATGCTTTAGGTAACACTATACCAGTTAAATCTGAAAGGCTAAATGACATGGATGCCTTACTAGGAAAATATAAATTATAAAGCTTGAGTAAAAAAGTGAACAGACTAATAACACCAGAAGAAATTGAAAAGACTGTCAAATCTTTATCAATAAAAATGATGCAATGGCATGAAGTTTATAGAAGAGGTCCATTTGATTTTAAAGGAACGATAATTTCAATTTTATACAAGAAATTGTAAAAAAAGATTTAGAAGGTAGATATGTACTCAATTAATTAAAAAAAAAAGTTAGCCTAAATCTTATGAATAAAGTTAGCAATACTGTATCATATATTTGGAAGTTGCTAAAAGTGGATCTTAAATGTTCTCAGCACAAAAAAGAAGTAGAATGATCTGACAGTAAGGGGCTGTTAACCAACCCACAGTAGCAACCATATTGCAACATACAAGTATATCAAATGAACATGCTGCAGGTCTTAAACATACACAATATTACATGTTAATTACATCTCAATGACACTGGAAAAAATAAACATTTCAAATAAATGGGAAAAAGTATTATGTCCAAGTTTTTTGAAATGCCAATATCAAACATGAAAAATGAAGACCAATTTCATTCATAAATGGAGGGAAATGCAAAAATTCTAAGTAAAATTTAATCAAATATCATCCAACAGTGGATTAAACGATATAATACTTCTTAACAGAGTATGGATTTAGTTCTTAAACTTGAGGATTAATATAAGAATAACTTTTAGAATATTCAAAGGAGAAAAATTATATGCTCATATTAATAAATATTGAAAAACATAATAAATCAACTACTCAGATAAAAACTGAGTCAACTGTGAAGTGCAGGAAACATTTAAATCATGGTAAAACTGGGTAACATAAATTAACTGCAAATATTACATTAAATAAAACCAAATTCATTCTCATTAAACTTAGAACAAAGGCAGGATTGGCCAGTCTCACTATTGCTTTTCAGTACTTTGGAGGAACGCTCTAGCTACTTTAATGAGAGGAAAGCAAATAAACATAATAGAAACAGAGGAAAAGATTATCCTTGGTGCTCAGTCGCTCCATTGTGTCTGACTCTTTGTGACCTTTTGAATTGTAATCCATTAGGCTTCTCTGTCTGTGGGTTTCTCCAGGCAAAAATACTGGAGTGGATTGCCATATTCTCCTCCAGGGAATCTTCCCGACCCAGGGATTGAAACCGCATCTCCTGCATTGCCGGTGGATTACTGACTGCTGAGCCGTTGGAGAAGCCCCCAGAATGATGCTTAGTTGACAATAAATCCCTTAAGGACAGACTTTAGTCCATAAGCACAGAAACTGGAAATGCTTGAGCATCATCCTGCTATGGGGAGGAGAGGCTTGAGCATGGGGGGAGGAGGACGTAAAGATATTCCAGGCTGCGAATATCCTGAAGATCTGACAGAGATGGTGTGGATGGGAGAGAAAAACAGGTGTCAAAGATGACTTCAAGGATTTTGGCTTTTATAAAATCAACCAGAACTAAAACAGAATTTAGTTACCTCAATAAACTTGAGATAAATATACAAGGATCAATAGTTTTTCTTACTGACATTATTAAAAAAAAAAAAAAGAGTAACTGATTAGAGAAAAATGTCAAATTGTGTAGTAATGTATTTAACCAATAAAATATACTTTGTGAATAAAGGCAAATGATATTATTGAGTGAGAAAAAGGCATGCATTTACGATTGTTGTTTAGTCACCCAGCTGTGTCCAACTCTTTGCCACGCCACAGACTACAGCATGCCAGGTTTTACTGTCCTTCACCATCATCCGAAGTTTGCCCAAGTTCATGTCCTTTGCATTGGTGATGCCACCCAGCCATCTCATCCTCTGATTCCCTCTTCTCCTTCTGCCCTCAATCTCTCCCAGCATCAGGAACTTTTCCAATGAGCTGGTTGTTCGCACCAGGTAACCAAAATATTGGAGCTTCAGCTTCAGCATCAGTTCTTCCAATGAGTAGCATATTTCCCTTAAGATTGACTGGTTTGATCTCCATGTTGTCCAAGGGACTTTTAGGAGTCTTCTCTAGCACCATAGTTTGAAGGCATCAATTATTTGGCATTCTGCCTTCTTTACTGTCCAGCTCTCTCAACTGTACATGACCACTGGGAAGACCTACGAACCTTTGTCGGCAGAGTAATGCCTTGGCTTTTCAACACACAGTCTAGGTTGTCACAGCTTTAACACCAAGAAGCAATCGTCTTCTGATTTCATGGCTGCAGTCACCATTTGCAGTGATTTTAGAGCCCATGAAAAGGAAGTCTGTTACTACTTCCAATTTTTTCCCTTCTATTTGCCATGCAGTAATGGGGGAGGATGTCATGATCTTAGTTTTTTTTTTTTTCTTTAATATTTAGTCTTAAGCCAGCTCTTTCACTCTCCTCCTTCAGCCTCATCAAGAGGCTCTTTAGTTCCTCTTCACTTTCTTCCATTAGAGTGGCATCCTTTGCATATCTGTGGTTGTTGACATTTCTCCCACCTATCTTGATTCCAGCTTGTAACTCATCCAGGCATTTGTCATGATGTGCTCAGCGTATAGGTAAAACAAACAGGGTGACAGCAGACAGCCCTGTTGCATGACTTTCTCAATATGGAACCAATTAGTTGTTCCATACAGGGTTCTAACTGCTGCTTTTTGACCTGCATACAGGTTTCTCAGGAGACAGGTAAGATGGTCTGATATTCCCATCTCTTTAGGAGCTTTCCACAGTTTGTTATGATCCACACAGTCAAAGGCTTTACCATAGTCCATGAAACAGACGTAGATGTTTTTCTGGAATTCCCTTGCTTTCTCTATGATCCAGTGAATCTTCGCAATTTGATCTCTGGTTCCTCTGCTTTTCTAAACCTAGCTTGGACATCTAGAAGTTCTTGGCTCGCAAAATGCTGAAGCCTAGCATGAAAAATTTTAAGCATGACCTCACTAGCATGGGAGATGAGTACATTGTCTTTTGGTTAGAACATTGTTTAGCACTACCCTTCATGGGAACTGGGATGAGACTGACCTTTTCCAGTACTGTGGCCACTGCTGGGTCTTCCAGATTTGCTGACATATTGAATGCAACACCTTGATGGCATCGTTCTTTAGGGTTTTGAATAGCTCTACTGGAATTCCATCACATCCACTAGATTTATTAACAGCAATGCTTCCTAAGTCCCACTTGACTTCACACTCCAGAATGTCTGGCTCTGGGTGACTGACCACACCATCATAGTAATCTGGTTCATTAAGATCGTTTTTGTACAGTTCTTCCATGTATTCTTCCCATCTTTTCTTGATCTCTTCAGTGTCTACTAGGTCTCTACTGTTTCTGTTCTTTAATATGCTCATCTTTGAGAGAAATAGTTCCTTGAAATTTCCAATTTTCCTGAAGATATCTCTAGTCTTTCCCCTTCTGTTGTTTTATTCAAGTTTTATGCACTGTTCATTGACGAAGGCCTTCATGTCTCTCCTTGCTATTCTTTGGAACTCTGTGTTTAGTTGGAAGTAACTTTTCCTTTCTCCCTTGCTTTTTACTTCTCTTCTTTCTTCAGCTATTTGTAAAGCCTCCCCTCCATCAGAAACCACTTTGCCTTCTTGCTTTTCTGTTTCTTTGGGATGGTTTTGTTCACTGCCTCCTGTACAATGTTATGGACCTCTGTCCATAGTTCTTCAGGCAAACTGTTAACTAGATCTAATCCCTTGAATCCATTCATTACCTCCACTGCACATTCATATGGGATTTGATTTAAGTCATATCTGGCTGGCCTAGTGATTTCCCCCCTTTAGTTAAAGTTTGAATTTTGCTAAGAGAAGCTAAGGACCTGAGGCATAGTCAGCTCCAGGTCTTGTTTTTGCTGACTGTATACAGCTTCTCCATCTCGGCCAGAAAGAATGTAAACAATTTGATTTCGGTATTGACCATTTGGTGATGGCCATGTGTAAAGTCGTCTCTTGTGTTGTTGAAAAAGGGTGTTTGCAATGACCAGTTCATTCTCTTGGTAGAATTTATTTAGCAGTTTCCCCACTTTATTTTGTTCTCAAGGCTGTACTTGCCTGGCATTTGTGTTAACTTTTACCAAAATCCCAAGTCTTTTAAAAAATTTGTGCAAAATAATAATCACAACAACAAAGTAAGGAATATGGAATACACACTATTTGCAGGTACTTTATAAATATCAACTGACTCAGTCTCCAACACAATGTTATCTTAGCTCTGATTATTAAAACCAGATTAGAGATGGGGAAACTGAGGGGTACAGAGGTAACAAAACAAGTCACACAGCGAAGAGTAACGGGGGGAAGGGACCATGTTCCAGGCTTCACAGTCCATATTATTAGCTATTGCACATACTGTCTCTAGCTAAACAGAACACAGTGGACCCATGGAACTCCAAGAATTCTGATGACAATTCCGCAGATTTTGTTCTTTTAAATGAGGATAATACTGATTAACATTCAAGCTTGTCAAGAAGAGTCAATGAGAGAATGTATCTGAAGTAATTAGAATGATGCCTAAGGAGTAAACTTCTCAATAAGTGGTATTTTTTTTTTAACAAATAACTGCTATCAGCACAACCACACATGCAATGACTCCACTCTGTGAAACTGCAGATCCAGAGCTCCTCATCCAGCCCCGAGTTGCAAGGTCACTACCTCTGGCTCCAGGCAGACCTCAGAACCAGCCCCTCTGGCCTTTCTTCTCTCTGTTATAGAAACATCACCTTGTTTCATTATCCAATTCCTGCAACTATGCCAAGATTTAGGAGCTCACTTCACTGTGTCAACTGCTGAGAACTCCCTCTGAAGACAAAGCTCCTTTCTATTCTGAGGACCACTTTTAGTCATCATCACTATCAAATAATTATTCTTACAATAAATCCACAAGAACACATGTGCTTGCCTAGTGTGATACTTTGTGGCGTGTGGCTATTTATTAAACATGTTGCTGCTGTTCATTTGTGAAGTCATGTCTGACTCATTGCAACCCCCTGCAGTATGCCAGGCTCCTCTTTCCTCCTACAGTTTGCTCAAATTCACATCCATTGAGTCCATGCTGCTATCTAACCATCTCATACTTTGCCACCCTCTTCTTTTGCCTTCAATCTTTCCCAGCATCAGGGTCTTTTTCAATGAGATGGCTCTTCGCATCAGGTAGACAAAGTATTAGAACTTCAGCTTCAGCATCGGGCCTTCCAGAGAATATTCAGGGTTGATTTCCTTTAAGACTGACTGGTTTGATCTCCTTGCAGCCCAAGGGACTCTCATGATTATTCTCCAGCACCCCAACTAGAAAGCATCAATTCTTCGATGTTCACCTTCTGTATGGTACAACTTTCACATTAGTACTGACTACTGGAAAAAATATAGCTTTGACTATATGGATCTTTGTGGGCAAAGTGATGTATCTGCTTTTTAATACACTATCTAGGTTTTTCATAAGCTTTTCTTCCAGACAGAAAACATCTTTAAATTTCAAGGCTGCAGTCAGTGTTGCAGTGATTTTGGAGCCTTCAAAAATAAAATTTGTTACTGAATTCTCTTTTAGTAATGTGTTTCAGATACACATTCCCCTTTCTATTTGTCATGAAGCGATGGGGCCGAATGCCATGATTTTAGTTTTTTGAATGTTGAGTTTCAAGCCAGCTTTTTCACTCTCCTCTTTCATTCTCATCAAGAGGCTCTTCAGTTCCTCTTCATTTTCTGCCATTAAAGTTGTATCATCTGTATATCTGAGGCTCTGATATTTTTCCCAGCAATCTTGATTCCAGCTTGTGATTCATCCAACCTCACATTTCACATGATGTACTCTGCATATAAGCTAAATCAGCAGGGTCACAATATACAGTCTTGTCCTACTCCTTTCCCAATTTGGATCCAGTCAGTTGTTCCAAGCCTGGTTCTAACTGTTGCTTCTTGAGGTTTCTCAGGAGACAGGCAGGGTGGTCTGTTATTCCCATCTCTTTAAGAATTTTCCAGTTTGCTGTGATCTACACAGTCAAAGGCTTTAGGATAGTCAATGAAGCAGAAGTAGATGTTTTTCTGGAATTCCCTTGCTTTCTCCATGATCCAACTGAATGTTGGCAATTTGATCTCTGGTTCCTCTGCTCCTATGAAATTCAGCTTGTACATCTGGAAGTTCTCAATTCACGTACTGCTGAAGCCTAGCTTGAAGGATTTCGAGCATAACCTTGCTAATATGTGAAATGAGCACAACTGTATGGTAGTTTGAAGACTCTTTGGTATTGCCCTTCTGTGGGATTGGTATGAAAACTGACCTTTTCCAGTCCTGGCAACTGCTGAGTTTTTCAAATTGGCCAACATATTGAATGCAGAACTTTAACAGCATTATCTTTTAGGATTTGAAATAGCTTAGCTGCAATTCCATCACCTTCACTAGCTTTGTTCATAGTAATGCGTCCTAAGGCCCACTTGTCTTCACACTCCAGGATGTCTGGCTCCAGGTGAGTAACCACACCACTGTGCTTATCTGGGTCATAAAGACCTTTTTTGTACAGTTCTTCCTGGGCTTCCCTTGTGGCTCAGCTGGTAAAGAATCCACCTGCAATGCAGGAGACATGGGTTCAATCTCTGGTTTGGGAAGATGCCCTGGAGAAGGGAAAGTCTACCCATTCCAGTATTCTGGCCTGGAGAATTCCATGGACTGTACAGTCCATGGGGTTGCAAAGAGTTGGACATGACTGAGCCACTTTCACTTCGTGTATTCTTGCCATCTCTTCTTGATCTCTCCTGTTTCTGTTAGGTCCCTACCATTTCTGTCCTTTATCATGCTCTACCTTGCGTGAAATGTTCCCTTCATTTCTCCAATTTTCTTGAAAAGATCTCCAGTCGCTCCCAATTTATTGTCTTCATCTATTTCTTAACATTGTCCATTTAAGAAGGCCTTCTTATTTCTCTTTGCTATTCTCTGGAACTCTGCATTCAGTTGGGTATATCTTTATCTCTCTCCCTTGCCTTTCTCTTCTCTTGCCATCTCCTGCTTGGCCATATCCAATTTACCTTGATTCATGGACCTAACATTTCAAGTTCCTATGCAATACTGTTCTTTACAGCATTGAACTTTACTTTCACCGCCAGACACATTCACAGTGGAGCATTGATCCCACTTTAGCCCAGCTGCTTCATTCTTACTGGAGTTATTTATAATTGACCTCCACTCTTCCCCAGCAGCATACTGGACACCTTCTGACCTGGGGAGCTCATCTTCTGGTGCCATATCTTTTTGCCTTTTCATACTGTCCATAGGGTTCTCCAGGCAAGAATACTGGAGTGGGTTGTCATTTCCTTCTCCAGTGGATCATGTTTGTCAGAACTCTTCACTATGACCCGTCCATCTTAGATGGCCCTGCACGGCAAGGCTCATAGCTCTTCACTGAGGTAATGCAAGCCCCTTTGCCACGATTAGGCTGTGATTCATGAAGGGGGATAATTAAGTAACAGTTCATATAAATATGAACACATATGCCAACAACTACACCACTGTAGTACTGACAGATAGTAGAATTGAAATTAATATTCTCCTTAGACTTAAGCAAAAGTTTTCTCTCATGGATTATCATCATGTTTGTTCTTCCTTCTAGTTTTAATACTTAGAGTAAGGATAAAGGAGAATTTGCCTATAGATGTAGGAAGATATACGAAAAAAGTAGGCCTTCCTGTAACGCATTTCAAACTCTTGAGTTTCAGAAAACTAGGAATATTGAAATGGCAATGCATGTATCAAGGTTTACTTAAAGAGCATCAAAATTTAAGACAAGAAAGAAAGACTACGAATATACTCTCATTCACCCAACACCAAGACCATCCCATGCATAGAAACCCACAATTAACTATCACCCAAAGGCACCTTCCCTGGTGGCTCAGATGGAAGTGTCTGCCTACAATGCAGGAGACTCAGGTTCAATCCCTGGGTCGGGAAGATCTCCTGGAGAAGGCAATGGCAACCCACTCCAGTATTCTTGCCTGGAAAATCCCATGGATGGAGGAACCTGGTAGGCTACAGTCCATGGGGACGCAAAGAGTCGGACATGACTGAGCGACTTCACTTTCACTTTACAAAGGCACCTTACAGAATGCTCCTTCTGTATTCTGTTCACCTACCAACTAAACATATTCTTTGAGTAGCTGAGTTCCATTGCCTAACGTATTAGCAAAAGGCATCACACCATTAATCAAGATATTTTTAAGGGATTACAATTGGTTAGGTTGTTTCATTTTTTAATATTTGCTGTATTGTCATTATACTTGCTTGGACCAAGGTGCAGTAGATATGGGTTTTTCTAAAGCTGAGAGAAATATTTAAGTAGTGTGATAATAAAATTTGGATAGGATTCATGCAATGCTTATCAAATCATTATCATGACTTCAGGCCTGATTTTAAAAGAAAATATTTAAATAGCTGATCAGCAGCATAAGGGATTTTAAAAGGCTTATCTGTTTAGACATACAAATTTACCTTTTGATGATAAAGTCTGTGAAAATGACAAAATAAGTTTATTACACCAAAGTGAAATAAAAATATTCTTCCTCTTAAGATACTAGAGAATTTCAAGCATAGTCCTGAATATGAGTGCTATTTTTAGAACCTAAGGTACTTATTTTGATCATTTATACTCATTAAAAATTATTTCATAATACAATGATTTATGAAAAAAAATTCTAAAAAAATACTTTCAGGGTTTAAAAAAAATTAGACCATCAAGTACTGTTTATGATTCAAAGTTTTAAAGCCAGTAAGAAGATATCATAGCCTAGTACTTTAAGAAAAACAGATAGATATGTAGACCACTTCAGTCTTGACTCATGAACTGCTTTTTTTAAGGAAATAGCTGTTCAGTAATAAATGGCTTCAGACATCAGGTTCCTCTTGGCAAAATGAAGCAGTGAACTATATAGTCCAGAAGGCATTGCTTTCTTAAATCTTAGCTTTTTCTTTTTTCTGGTTTAAGATTCAAATTACATTTCCTTCGATGTGTATAGTCATGTCAAAAGAAAAAAAAAAAGCAACTTAAACACAGAACATATTACAGAACACACCCACTACCACATTTTTCCAGAACATCTGATTATTTTCCAAATGTCTATGTGGCACTGTTATCACCAGATAGCATCATTTTCTATATTCACTCTCCATGGAAACCAATTTATAAATATCAGTATATTATGAAGTCGGAAAAAAAAATATAGTCCTGAATGGAGGTGCTGAGGGACAGAGCAAATGTGCCAATGATCTGCCTGGTTCTGTGCACGGCCAGCCCTCTCACCAGACAGCCTAGGGGTAGGGGCTTTCCACCCCCCAGGGAGTGAAACCCCCTCCCTTCTTCCTAACCAAGGCACTTCCACAAAACCTTTCCAAGTGCTTACTGGTACACGTGAAAACCTAGGGCTCCCCAACTGCAATGCCGTCTAGCAGCACAAAATCCTTTTTCTTATAAGTTGAGCAGCACAAACCACACCTTAAAAGGTCAGCTTTATGGGAACATATATATGAACTGAAAAGGGGACATATATATATATATATATATATATAAACTGAGTCCCTTTGCCGTACGCCTGAAACTAACACAACATTGTAAATCAACTATACTCCAATTTTTTTTCTCTTTAAAAAGATCTTCTTTTGGAACACAAAAGCACATTTTGGAATTCATGTGACATAGGCTCCATCTGACTCTTCTGATAAGAGGTAGTCCCCTTATCCCTCCTTCAAGATACCAAGAGTGGCTCCAAGGAGTACCAACAGGATGGGATCTGGCATAAAGAAGATGCTGAATTAATGGATGCTTTAATTATCAAGTGAAAATTTTATTAGATTCCTAGACTTTGTAATTTTTCACTCACCTGTGTTGTCTAAGTCACAAAAGTGGAATTTTACTGCTATTTGGTTCACTTTTCTAACTTTTCTTCAGTGATACTCTATAGAATACAAGCATATATTTGTATGTGTATACCCACATTCATATGTAAATATACACTTAAACACACATATGCATGGGTGTATTTAGGGTATACATATATAAAGTAGAATAGGTAAAATTCTACTCACAGCACTTTCATTTTTATATCACTTCTAAATACACAAGTATCCACTTTAAGGATATTCACTATTAATCTATACTATTACTCTCTTGGAATACTATAAAAATATTTATATGTATATATATGCATACACACACACACACATACTCCAGAAGCTAAATTAGGTAAAGATGGTATAAATTTTTTAAGGTTTATTTAGCAATTAAAAAAACTGATCTTCACTTTGAGTTTCTCTAAGATCATCACTTTTACTGCCAATAAAAAAGATTTATGGGATATATGGTATTATATTTTCCTCAGAACCTGACTACGAAATAAGGCAAAAGAAAAAAAAAGGTTGCCATATCTCAAGAAACTAAACAAAACAACAATCTTCATATTTGGGGAAGCATTTCAGATTGCTTGGTGGTTTAATCACTGGTAAGTCCTGAAAAGGCGATTACTTCATATTTTGAGCCTGAAAAGGGGAATAAGAAACAGGAGGCTTTGTGCCCACTTGGCTCCACCCGCCTTCCTGGGCAACATCCCTCGGCTGGGTTTTCTTGGCCCAGGGATTGTTTTATTTTCCTCTTCTCACTTTAAATATGTTCCTCTTGCTCTGTGTTTCTTTCCTTATTCTGGCAAAATTACCCCTTCGAGGGGCTTTGATATCCAGGATTCCTACCACAGCCTTTTACAGGTTCCTGGGCTACCAGAAAATTAAGCTATTTTCAACAGCTGGTAGAAGGGGTAGAATAGCTTTTTATTTTAGTCGAGAGGGAGGTGGGAGGGGGGATCGGGATGGGGAATACATGTAAATCCATGGTTGATTCATGTCAATGTATGACAAAAACCACTACAACATTGTAAAGTAATTAGCCTCCAACTAATAAAAATAAATGAAAAAAAATATTATCTCCTGACTTCTACTCATATACTCAGAAAATCTTATCTACCTACTTATTTCTACTAAGCCTCAATGTTTTCTCCGAAAATGACAGGAATCAATCATGCATTTCACTTAACTTTATTCATCTTGTAAGTAAACAAGAAAATAATATTAAAAAAAGTAGCAGAGTACCAAATCATGTGCCATTTAGGCCAAACTAATATTCAATAAGAGTCATGTATAACAATTGATGTGCTCGGGTTTCAATTACAAAGCTGTTGATATTTTCATTTAAGCCAGAGTTTAAAACATGGGAAAAAAAAAACCACACATGTAAATGTCTACTACTGTTTTAGCACAAGATATAAGCTTAGAATATAAGCTCTTAGAAGGCAGGGGCTGTATTTCTTTTCTTCTTCTTTTTTTTTTTTTTTTTTTAATCTCCACATCCCCAGCTTCTACTATGTGACGCCAAGGCACAAACACTGATCCATTCATTCCATTTCACTGACGTGAGAACTGAAGTGCTTCAAACCACACAGGAAAGTGAAAGATAAGGCAGCAGGCAACCTCCCCCGGCCCCCGCGCTCTGCAAACTTCACTTCAGGGATCTGACGAAACACAGACAACTTTCCCGACTACTTGTGGGCTTTTGGGCAACAGTAATTGTGGGCTGTGCAGGGCGTTAGTCATCTTCAACCTCAACCTGGGTGAGACAGCGCAGTTCACCAGATGGCGAGTATGATCCCATTTTTCAGGACAGCAACTCCAGCAATAATATTCCTGTCATAGGTCAAGTACGCACTTTATATCACCAATTATGACTCACGGGTTCCAGGCACGCACGGCGGGACATTTCATGGATCTACTCAGAACCTGCCTCATGGCAACTTTTAAACTATTGAGCATGGACTCCTTTAAATCAATGAATCCCACACACTCAACACTTTAAAAGTCAACTGATTAAGTGCCGCATGACCAACAGTATTAGCTCTAGCATTTCACTTGGCAAAACTATGTGTAATCTTCACATCTCAGCTGAATGTCATCTTCTCAGAGACACTCTTGTGAGTCGTACAGGCAAAAAAGGCTGCAACCTTCCCCAGCAAGGTCCACACTACACACATTACTGTTTCCAATTATATATTTTGTATACCTGTCTCCTTACTATTCAATGCTTTCTAGAGTTCAGGGGCCCATCTAATAATCTTTTTATTCCCAGTATTTACCTTGGTCTTTGATTCATACATAGCAAGGACTAAATGATTGATGAGTAATGGATGGATGGAGAGATGGATAGATGGTTGGATGTTTGGACAAATGGATGGATGAGCTTATACATACATATATGGGTATGTGTGTGCTAAGTTGCTTCAGTTGTGTCCAACTCTGTGACCCTATGGACCATGGCCTGCTAGGCTTCTCCATCCCTGGGAGTCTCCAGGCAAGAATACTGGACTGGGTTGTCATGCCCTCCTCCAGGGCGACTTCCCAACCCTTGTCTTTGGCATCTAACCACATTGACACGGGGGTTCTTTACCACTAGCACCACCTGGGAAGCCCCCATATATGCTAACATGCATATTTGTATACAAACATAAGTAGTCATGCTTACACAAGTAGTCTTGAAATACTCCTATATAACTAATATTCATACTCTTAAACATTTTTTTCTTCTTTATCTATTTCTGCCTATTCACATGAAATACAAGTGTAACTCACTTTCTCAACAATAATTGCAAGTGGCTTTTAAAAAATGAGACACTAGACTTTATTCAGAATAATCTATTAGACCCTATTTTTTAGAACTTTATTATAATGTTTCTTCTTTCATTTCCTTACATGCTGCTCATTACCATGGTGAGCCCTCTGACTTTATACACTTGTCACACCAGCTGAATACCAGTTATGCAACTTGCTGTGTTTGAACTCCGCAGTCTAGGTATCCCACTGTTTCTTTTTCAAATCTATTTCCAAGCAGGGAGTCATACATCTCAATCCCAGGAATGGTTACTATACTGAATAAAGGCTTGTAAAGATAGTATTAATTACATATTCTCACATAAGCCTCCAGGCTTATTGTTATTATCAATCATTCTCTTTTTAAAAAATTATAGAAATATTGCTGATTTACCATGTTGTTTCAGTTTCAGGTGGACATTAAAGTGATTCAATTATACATATGTGTATACATCTATATATTCTTTCTTTACGTTCTCTTTCATTATAGCTTATTATAAGATATTGAGTATACTTCCCTGTTTATACAGTAGATCCTTGTCAGTTACATATTTTCTATAGATAGTATGTATTTCAATCATTCTCTGTGACTGAACATTTTATATCTTTCAGGGAAATAACAGTTCAGAACTGTAGCTAAGTTTTCTAATTCCCCCTACCTGCTCTGTAAAACAGGAGATTAATGAATTATAAAGTGGTTCATGACTAATCCTCCCTTATCAGGAACAGCCCAGCCCATGAATTGATAGTGCAAATACTTTTGTTCATTTCAAAATATTTTTGTCTATTTCCTCTCTCAATACTGAAGTCCCATGATTTCAGGCCCTCATTAACATAATTCCAATTATTCTATTAGTCAACCCTAATCCATACTGGCTCCTCCTCTGTCTACAAAGTGTGAGGCTTGCCCACCTTAAAGGCTGGCCCACAAGCCACATGCACTACATACAAATCACCACTGGTGATTTATCTGCTTTTTTGTCAAATCAGAACGTTGGACATTGCATGTTTCATTTACATTTAATACATTTAATTCTGATTTACAGGTTGGTATTTTGAGAGCTTGCTTTACTGAGGCCTGGCCTTCAGAAGTTTGTCCTAGCCCAGTGTATCAGTTAAGCCAGATTTTGGATCATCTTAGCTGAAAGCCACCTTCTGGTGGTAAATTTATGAAGGAGATAAAGCTTTCAGGCCCTTCACAGACAAGGTAGGTGTTCAACTGTTGCTACCACACCTACATGTATCACATAATAAGTACATGGGGTTTTTTGACGTGTTTGCTTTTTGTGTTTTTAAATATTCATTTTACTGGAATAAAATTGCTTTCGAATGTTGTGTTAGTTTCTGCCATACAACAACGAGAATCAGCTATATGTATACATACATGCCCTCCCTCTTGGATCTCCCTACCAGCCACCCTCCGCCCTCCAGCCCTCTAGGTCATCACTGAGTACCAACCTGAGCTCCCTGTGCTATTCAGCAGCTTCTCACTAGCTATCTATTTTACACGTGGTATTTGGACAATTTTTAGGGTCTCTTTTAGTCTGTATCCTCTTTTGTAAAATAAAGATAATCCCTGCCATGATGGATTGCTGAAAGACCAGAACTCATGTGAGTAACCAACCTAGTTAAGAGCTTTGCAAACAGTAGGCGCTCCATAAGTGGTGCTACTTGTCACATGACTCTGATCTGCTAGGGTTCTCTGCCCAGGCCCTCAGCCACCTGAGACCATCAGTAAAGGGGTGTAGTTTGTAAACAGCCAGCAGTAAACAAAGCATCTTCCTCTCATCCTTTATCCCATTTTCCTTCCTCTGCCCCGCTCTTCTTTTTTTTTCCTTTCCTTCACTTTTCCTTTCTTTCTTTTCTTTACAGGCTTCATGGAAAACTTCGAATAGATTTTTAAACCTCCCTTCTTATCTCTAAGAAATTCCTCATATTCAACTTCTTAAGCTATATAAACAAGGGTCTGCATTTTGCCAAGCGTAAAAGAAGACTGTCACCATTTGGAGAATGAGGTAGAATTATTATAGTTAACGCGTTTGGAAGTTCTTAACCTAGATAAATAGTAGGGAAACTATGATGAGAGAGTTTTTGTGGGCAAAATTCTCTAGGATAACATACAGTGCATGCCTCACTTCCACAGAGATTAACCCCGATACCTCAGCGAAAACAGTGCCTACCACAATCTCATGAAATAATTTTAGAAGCAATAAATTATGACTGGTTCCATTTACGCAAATATTTTGATATCATGAACTGACTTGCTTATTCAAATGGACAGAGAGAGATGGAGAGCCACAGATAGAAAGGTCAAGAAGTGGGTGAAGTTTTTGAAGTCAGTGCACGAGGTTTCAGCTGAGAAAGAAGTCGGGGGTTAAGTCAGCTGCCATATGGGGGAACGATCTGTGTTTTTTGGCAGACGGGGAGCACCGTCTACTTGATACTTGAAAATGTATTCAGACAGTGTTCCAAGTGCTGGAAACAGCTATGAGGAGTCACCTTGGGGGAAAATCTTTGAGCAATGAAGTCTCAAACTGTACTTCATGCAATGCATAAATCCTTTTCTGTTTACCTGACTGTCGGCAGCGCGTTCATCAGAATTGCCGGCTCTATTACATTTAGGGATTTGTCATGGGCTTGAATCATACAGTTAAGAATTTAAAAATGACAACAGGAACACCTAAGCACCTGAGAGATTTCTGGGTAGTGAAATTTCTGTCCTATTCAATTAAATTTTAAGGAATCTGAAATATGTTACAAATGAGCATATCTACCAAATAGAAACAGACTCACAGACCTAGAGAACAAACTTATGGTGATGAAATGGGAGATGGGGAGAGGGAAAAATTAGGACAGATGCAAACTATTATGCAGAAAATGGATCAACAATAAGGTCCTACTGTATAGTATCTAATATCTTTAATATCATTGTGATAAACCATAAGGGAAAAGAATATTAAAAAGAATACACACACACATACTCACACACATATATAACTGAATCATTTTGCAGTAGAGCAGAAATTAACAAAGCATTATAAATAAAATATATTTCCAAAAAATCAATATTTTACTTCAAAGAATCATATATCATACTACAGTTTAACAAATATGAAGTGATTTTTTTTCCCATTGGAACAAAAAAGTTATAGTAATACCTATACTTTAATATTTTCAAATACCTTTTACAAAACATTACTTATTTGGATAAAGGTAAAACAAATGTTAGTGTGACCATACTATACATGTGGATATTCTGAGGAAACACAGATTTTTCACTGTTGGAAGAGACTTGTACCTTCAACTGGAACCCAATCCTCCTATTTTCTTTTATTTAAAGACTATTCTGATAAAATAGGCTCAGTAATGTAAACAAAGGCATGTGGTTAACAGTAAGGGACAGAGCTAAATCTGAAACATGTCAGGCATTCCAAGCTGGTGTTCTTCCTAGGACCTTAAGCTCTCTCCTGTCCGTAAGTGGCCAACTCACCCTACTAAAAAATCAGTCATTAGTATGGTACCTGGAGTAAAGTACAAATCTCTCCATTTGCCAAACTAGCAGTCTCAATACTGTGAGCACGGAAAACTGCATTTGGAATTTCACCTTGATGCATGAGAAAGAATATACGCTCCTCACCATCTCCTCCATGATTTTATTAATAGTAAGAAAACAGAAACATTCAGCTCTGTGTACCAGTAATTTTTTTTCTACGGATGGAAATTAAAGAAGGTGTACATTCCTGGGGGTAAGAACATTTCTCTGAGTCTACATAAAAAGAAGCAGCTCCCTAGATTACTAACCATCCAATTGCTCTGAACTGGAGTTCACAGAGGTAGAGTCCACTCCACGGGGCAGGACTCCTGCCCCCTTTCTACTCTGCCCTCCTCCGAGTGGGTATTTAACAACACAGAGGTCTCCCCACTTGTTCTCAAGTCAGGTGGTGGCTTATACCAGCGATTCCCAAACTTTCTGGCACCAAGGACTGGTTTCACGGAAGATAATTTTTTCCATGGATTGGTGGTGGTGGTAGGGGTCGGGGAGGAGGAAGAGAATGCTTTCTAGATGATTCTCATAGCGGTGCACAGCCTAGATCCCTGGCATATGCAGTTCACAGTAGGGTTCTCGCTCCTATGAGAATCTAATGCTGCTGCTGATCTGACAGGAAGCAGAGCTTAGGCAGCAATGCATGTGATGGTGAGCGGCTGTAAATACAGGTGACGCTTCACTTGCTCGCTCATCACTCACCTCTTGCTGCGCAGCCCAGTTCCTAACAGGGGGTTGGGAATCTCTGGCTTACACAACACACATCTGTCACCAATATTTAAATTTCTTCTCATCTATAGGCAAGTCACAAGTACCATAAACCCCTGCTTTAGAGCATTGCATCAAGTCAAGGTGAGGTTCCTTTGATTTCATTTAATGAAATGTGAAAGTGAGGTCCTTTCCATAGCATTTTTCTTTAATTATTCTAATCCAGTCAAAGAACATTCTCTCTGATTTCTAGGAGAGCCTCTACATACCAATAGAAAATCCCTTTTCCCTTATTCTTTCTCTAAGTTTCAGTGAGTGATCAGAGTGGCTTCTGTCTGCACAGAATCAGTCTGCTGGGGCTCACACCAAGCCTGACTCATCGGCATGGTGAGAGTATCCATATCCAAATAGTAATCACATCATAATATTAATATACATACACTATATATATATATCACTATATATTCATATGCACAGTAGGCATATCATCATGTTCATATACACATCCTATTCACATCCTTATATATTCATATCCATGAACAATCACATCATTGTAAGATTCATATCATTATAATATTCTTATACCTACACCATTCATATTACTACAATATTAATGTATACATACTATCCACATCATCATAATATCCATACCTGTGTACTAGTCATATCATTATGATATTCATTCACACATTATGCATACCATCATAATATTTATATACACACGATGCATATCATCATAGTATTCATACACATATACTACACATATCACTATAATATTCACATGCACACACTATGCATATCATTACCATATTCATACACACACACAATTCACATCATTATAACACACATACCCACGTATTATTCACATCATTATAATAGTCATATACATATACTATATATCACTGTAATATTCATATACAGACACTATTCATATAACTAGAAATTCATACAAATGTGCTATTCATATCATATATTCAAATACAGACACTATTCATATCATATTTATATACCTATACTATTAGTACCACTATAATATTCACATACACATATCACTCATATCATATTCGTGGACCAGGAGATAAGTGGTTACATCATTCCTTCTGCTGAAAGCAGAGGTGCCAGCATGACCAGTACAGTGAAGGAGGCTGAGAAGCGGTCCTTAACTTCCCTTTTCTACCTTCACAGGTGAATTGCATGCGTGTATGCTAAGTCACTTCAGTCATGTCTAACTCTTTGTGACCCTATGGACTCTAGCCTGACAGGCTCCTCTGTCCACGGGATTCTTTGGCAAGAATACTGGGGTGGGTTGCCATGCCCTCCTCCAGGGAATCTTCCCCACCCAGGGACTGAACCCACATCCCTTATAGCTCCTGCATTGGAAGGTGGGTTCTTTACCACTAGTGCTGCCTGGGAAGTCCCATATGTGAATCAGGTGCAATGAAATCTTTTAAGCTTAACTTGAGAGGGTTTAAGCTTCCCTAGTGGCTCGGACCGTAAAGCGTCTGCCTACAATGCGGGAGACCCAGGTTCGATCCCTGGGTCAGGAAGATCCCCTGGAGAAGTGAATAGCAACCCACTCCAGTACCCTTGCCTGGAAAATCCCATGGATGGAGGAGCCTGGTAGACTGCAGTCCATGGGGTCCCAAAGAATTGGACACGACTGAGCGACTTCACTTTCACTTTTCACTTTTGAGAGGGTTTTGTTATATCTTAATTTAACCTTCCTCTGTTAATTGCACAGCAAAACAATAATCATTATGTGAAAGTTTTTGTCTTAATTCATTCTGGCAGAAACCTTAGAGGAGAAATCAAATAATACTTAGAAACAATTCCATCCATCAATTAGAAATAAATCCTCAGTCAGCTAATCCAAAGGCAGACTTTGTATCTCTGTCCTACAAAAGGAGAGGAGGTGGCCTATTTAAACACTGACTTCTTTTTTAAAAAATTTAAAAAAATTTTAATTGGAGGCTAATTACTTTACAATATTGTGGTTGTTTTTGCCATACATTGACATGAATCAGCCATGAGTGTACATGTGTTCCCCATCCTGACCCTCCCTCCCACCTCCCTTCCCATCCCATCCCTCAGGGTCATCCCAGTGCACCAGCCCTGAGCACCCTGCCTCATGCATAGAACCTGGACTGGTGATCTATTTCACATATGATAATATACATGTTTCAATGCTATTCTCTCAAATCATCCCACCTCTGCCTTCTCTCACAGAGTCCAACAGTAAAGACTGACTTCGTTAAGATGTGGTACATATATACACTGGAATATTACTTAGCCATAAAAAGAAATGATATTGTGCCATTTGTAGAGATGTGGAGACTGTTACACAGAGCGAAGTAAGTCAGAAAATATTGTATATTAATGCATATGTGTGGAATCTAGAAAAATGGCACCTGCCTGCTAAGTCACTTCAGTCGTGTCCAACTCTGAACCTATGGACTGTAATCCGTCAGGCTCCTCTGTGCAAAGAATTCTCCAGACAAGAACACTGGAGTGGGTTGCCATGCCCTTCTCAAGGGGATCTTCCCGACCCAAGGATCAAACTCGTGTCTCTTACATCTCCTGCATTGGCAGGCGGGTTCTTTACCATTGGTGCCACCTGGGAAGTTCCAGAAAAATGGTAAAGAACCTATTTGCAAAGCAGAAATAGAGACTGAGACATAGAGAACAAATGTATGGACAACAAAGCGGAAAGGCAAGGATGGGAGATTGGTACTGACATTCATACACTATTGATGTGGTGATGGTGGTTTAGTTGCTAAGTCATGTCTGACTCTTGAGAACCCCGTGAGCTATAAATTGCCACGCTCCTCTGTCCATGGGATCTTCCAGGCAAGAGCACTGGAATGGATTGCTACTTCCTTTTCCAGATTTCCTCCCAACCCAGGGATTGAGCCTGGGTCTCCTACACTGCAGATAGATTCTTCACCACTGAGGCTCCAGGGAAGCCCTACGCTATTGATACTATGTATAAAATAGATAATTAATGAAAGCATACTGTATAGTACAGGGGGAAAAAAGAAGGCACAATTTATTTGTAGGACATATATTAAGTTAACCTTAAAAATGCATTCCAATTCACAGCAGGTGCAAATAAAATTTGATTCCACTTATATGAGGAACATAGAACAGTCAAATGCACAGACTCTGAAACTACTTTGCTAGAGGTTAGGGATTGGGGGGGTGGCGGTGGAGAGGGCAAATGGTGCAATATTTAATGGGGACAGAGTTTCAGTTTAGGAAGGAGAAAAATTCCAGAGATGGATGATGGTGAAATCTGCAGACAATGTGAATGTAATTAGTGCCACTGAACTGTACAGCTAAATATGGTCAAAATAGCATGTAATAGCATTTTTTACATATTTTGTGACTTTTACCACAGTAAAAAACATTAAAAAAAATTAAAGGTTGACTTCTTTACAAGGCAGGCTGTCCACTAAATGGAGCAGAGTCTAGCTCCCCAAGAGTCACAGCTAAAGGAACTGAGGAAAGCATGCCATTTGAAAGCTCATAAAGCAAAATAATAATAGTAATTTAATACTGAAGATACAACTACTGAACAAGCCCAATAAAATATTGAATATGCTAAGAAAAGAAAGACCAGTGCAGAGCATCTAAGACTTGTCTACGTAGAAATCTTTTATTATTAATGATTGGTGCTGTATTGCTCTTGCTTGGGTTTTCTTTCAGGGTGAAATGGTACAGATGGATTACTAGACAGCTAGCTAGTCATATGGGTATTTCTTCGGTCACAGAAGTTATCCATGTGTAAGTCATTGTGTCAGTTGGACAGGCAGGAGGCTTCAGCACTGCCCTGAGGGAAGACACAACAGGAGCTGAAAATAAAGACTAGGCCCAGAGCACAGCGCTCAGATATTCCCCAAATTCTCATGGAGTGCAGACTCTCAGAATCTTCCAGAATAAACGCAGGAAAGTCAGAGCTGGGCGATCAACAGGGAAGGTGGGAGAAGGAACGCAGGCAAGGGAGGGAGGTGCTGGGAGTCGGGCGGTGAGGAAAGACAGGGAACAGATATAGAGGGCTGGAGACAGCAGCACTGGGTGAGTTGACACGGTTCTGGGAGCTACAGGATCCGTTCTTCCTCTGCTGGAATGTTGATTTTGAACATTTCAAAACATAAAATCAAAACATCTCATTAGCCAAGGGCAGAGTCCCTTGATCTCAGACTTGGTCACATCCCCACCCTTCATTTTCAGCCCTCTTGGAAATGATGACTTTTTTCTAAGTTACAAAAGTAATTGCTACAGAGGTCAAAGGATGACAAAACTATAAATTATGCCACTGAGCTCACTATACTCAGAAGAGTGGCTTGAAAGGGTACAGGCAAAGTCTTCACTCTAAAGAAAGCTTCATTCTGCGGCCAGAAGTGCAGGTAAGGAAAACTATAAGCGAACACTTGAAAGTTGCACTTAACTCCTTTTGGGTCTTAACACCAAGAGAGGAGATGGTTATTTTTGCACCATCAGCACTTTCTGATGAATAAAAACAAAGTTTTGCTTCCAGGAACCATTTCTCCAGCAATACAAATCATCACTTAATTTCAGGATGGGCAAGGAACCCAAATCTTGCAAGCACAGTAACACCTTTTCCTGAAGTGAAGTGAAAGTGCTAGTCACTCAGTCATGTCCGACTCTTGACCCCATGGACTGGAGCCCACCAAGCTTCTTTGCCCGTGGAACTCTCCAGTCAAGAACACTGGAGTGGGTAGGAATTCCCTTCTCCAGGGAATCTTCCCCGCCTGGGGATCAAACCTGGCTCTCCTACATTCCAGGTGGTTTCTCTACCGTTTGAGCCAACTGCGAAGTGCAATGCCTGCTCCTGGTTCCCCCTAAAGCAACTGGTCCAGGGACAGATACTTGGTTCAAACCAGCCCAATCAAAACTTTTCCAAAGAGGGGTGTGATTCCCAAGGCGGAGGAGGGTGGGGGAGAAGATGGAATGGAGTCTCGGGATTAGCAAATGCAAACTATTACATACAAAATGGATAAACAACAAGGTCCTACTCTATAGGACAGAGAGCTATCAATACATTCAATATCCTGTGATAAACTCTAACCGAAAGGAACATGAAAAAGAATGTATACCAACATATAACTGAATCAATTTGCCGTATAGCAGAAATTAATGCAACACTGTAAATCAACTAAACTTCAATAAAATTAAAAGAAAGACATTCCAAAAACTTTTGCAGGAAAAGTTCCGGTCTCATTCAAAGATTAGAAGTGCTAACATCTTGGCACTTTCCTCATTTGCTCGGAGATTTTATGAAAACCAATTGAGAGTGAAGCAAGTCCATGGAGGCAGAGAAAGAGACAGAGTTGGTGGCGTCATTCAAAACCTGGATGAAGTTCACTCCTGAAATATTCAAGAACAGATCCAAACATTTCTTTTTCAATTGGCTACCAGCTAATTACTTGTGGTTACTTGAAATTAAATAATCTTAAAAGTTACACTTTTGGTATGAGTCCCACTATCTTTCAATTGATGTTATTACCTATTAGGGAAATTTATTCTGTTCTGGCACTCCTGTAGCAGAATTATAGTATTATTCCCAGACTTTATGAAACACTGGTGTGTATCCTTGGCTTTTCTCGGAGGCCCTGGAAACCTGACTTTTCCCAATGAAAAGTGAGGCAGGTCATCCCTTTTCTGTAACAGAGAGGCCATTCAACATCCTAGATGATTCCATGGTTTGTCTTTAATATAAATATTTTTATTTTCAGGATTCTCTGGTGGCTGGGACAGTAAAGAGTCTGCGTGCAATGCAGGAGACTTGGGTTTGAGTCTCTAGGTCGGGAAGATCCCCTGCAGAAGGGAATGGCTACCCACTCCAGTATTCTGGCCTGGAGAATTCCATGGACAGAGGAGCCTGGTGGGCTACAGTCCATGGGGTTGCACAGAATCAGACACCGCTGAGCAACTAACACTTTCACTGTCTATTGTTAGCAATTCTGAAATTGGTTGTTTGGTTCCTCCCAGACTTGCATCCCTGGGGCAAAAGGGAATGTAGTTTTGAAATAAAAAGCATTGATCCCAGGGTAGAGTTCTTTAAAAAAAAAAAAAAAAATTGGCGAGTAGTTGATTTACAATGTTATGTTAGTTTCAGGCATACAGCAAAGTGAATCAATGACGCATATACATATATCCACTCTTTTTCTGATTCTTTTCCCATGTAGGTCATTATAGAGCTTTGAATGGAGTTCCCAGAGCTATCCAGTAGGTTCTTATTGGCTATTTTATATATAGTAGTACGCAAATGTCAATCCCAGTCTCCCAGTTTATCTTTCCCCCCTTTCCTCTTTAGTAACCACAGGTTTGTTTTCTATATCTGTGGCTCTATTTCCATTTTATAAATAAGTTCATTTGTAGCACTTTAAAAAAATAAAGCATATAAGCAATATCACATGGTATTTGTCTTTCTTTGCACTCACATGTGTGGGCATACTCCCCCTCTCCCCACCCCTCCACTCACATGGAGCTTTCACAAGGAAGGAGGGGTGGGAAGAGAGAAATGTGCTTTCTGTGATAAGACCACGCAGAAAATAGTGAGCCAAGAGTAGGTCTGAGGAAATCTCAACAAGAGAACTTTGTGTTTGAAAATAACACCATTTCTTCAACTGTTCTAAGTGCCTTTATTAAAGTCTCCTCCGACCTATTTTGCATGGCTTTGGCCACATTCACTTCCTTAACTATACACTGGTCCACGCTCTGTTCTGCAACAAAACCCTCAGCTTCTGAGAGCAAGAGAAGGGGGTCCAAATCCATTGGCTGGGGGTTCACAGGTGGACACAGTCACATCCCTGCCTCATCTCCAGGGCATCTCATCACGGGCAGATTATTCCCCACTTTTACCAGTCTAAATCTGTCTGGAGGACTCATTCCTCTTTAAAATTCTTCTAATTTTAACCAGCTCTTACTGAGTACCCACTAAGTCCTGGTCGGCTAGTGATGTTTCAGCTATTTTTTAGGCTGGACACACGCTGTATTCCAGTCCTTCTGGATGGTAACTCATCACTTTCTAGTCATGACAGGTGCTGCAGGAGACCCTACGTTTGCCCTTGTGGCTTCCTCCAGTGAACCTGCCCCGTTTGCCCCAAACAGCAGTGATCAGTGTAGGCAACCAGACTGCACATGACTGGCACAGACAGACCTTCAGAAAAGTCTCGGGGACAGATAATAAATGCTCCAAGCAAACCTGGGTCCCTCACCCCTCGCCAGTGGTTGAGGTAGGGAATTAGGTATGTATGCAACTGATTTCATGGGGTGCCTTTGGATGTCTCAGGGCTAAAGTCACAAGTCATTTACGCCAAATATTGACTAATGCTTTTTCCTTTCCTTCACCATTTTAAGGGGCTCATGAAAATATTCTGCTTGAAAACTAAATTCTTAGGACACACATTGATGGGTTTCCAAGGTCATGAATGGCTAAATGTATTGTTTTCCTTTATTTCAGTTGTATGGCAATGAAACTAAGAGATAACTTTATTCCTTTTCACAAAATACCTTTTTTCCTTAAAATTTTATCACCTAGAGCTTGCACTGTCATTGTAAAATTAATGTAAGAAATCTATCATATGCTTCAAAGTTACATCTACTATGGGGAAATATTAAAAAATAGTTCTGAAAAAAATAAGCTTTTGAGGTCTGCATGGGAGGCTTAATTTGTGCACCCAATTTCTCCATAACAAATTAATAATAATTATTTATAGACTGTGGCTAGTAAAGTACACAGCTATAGTCTGAATTAGAAGATGGTCAACAAAGCAATCTAAACACAATCAGTTATAGTCATAACTGTGCTCTATATTTTCCATCTTCCGAGACTGGTGGCATTTCATTTTAATTATCTGTTTACTTGTCTGTGTCTAAACAGATTATGAGCTACTTGAGGACACAAGTTACCTCCTCTTCACCTCTGCCCCACAACCCCCCACACACACCTTCCACAGGGCTCAGCAAGTGCCTGCTGGATTGACAGTAAATAGATGAGCAAATCAAAAGGCCACATCAATTCTATTATGAACAGCAGGAAGTGAGGAAAAGGTCCAAAATATTTTTTTTTCATTTTAAAAGAAACTAACAATTTTGATCATCTTAAATTCTAAATATTAAAAAATGTGTTCATTTAGTAGACTTAGCATTTTTATCATTCACATTTTCCCACACTGGATGATAGCATTTCTTTTTTTTTTTTTTGGATGATAGCATTTCTTCCAAAAGAAATTCAGCTGTTTTAGTGGAAAAGAGCCACTATTTTTTTAAACTGAATTGCAGTTGACTGACAATGTTGTGCTAATTTCTGCTATATAGCAAAATGATTCAGTTATACAGAGGCACTGTTGGGCACCTCATTCTCCTCCACACTCTGTCCCTTATGGTCATTCTCTTTGTAAAATATAAT
The DNA here is from genome assembly GCF_963930625.1 of Muntiacus reevesi. Lineage (NCBI taxonomy): Eukaryota > Metazoa > Chordata > Mammalia > Artiodactyla > Cervidae > Muntiacus > Muntiacus reevesi. The sequence goes on from NC_089261.1 coordinate 30,492,020, forward strand.
GCACCCCCAATCTGTAAAAATTGTTTACATCAGATTAACAAACAAAAAAAATTTTTAAGACATTTCTACTAAAAGAGTTCCTTCTTAAGGACACCATGTGTCACTCACATAAGGACCACACACGCACAGACAATAGTGAAAGACAAGGCATATTTTGGCACTTTTTACACCAAGTGTGTACACGAGCACACACACACACACACACCACCTCTCCACTCTCATTCCACACCAGTACCCTCCACCATGTTGCCTGTACATCTTCTCAGCCTAGAAAATCAACAAAAGCTAACTTGCCTCTGACTTGCTTTGTTCTCAGTAGTAATGCCAACCCTCAATAGCATAAAAACACAACTCCCTCTGTCTCTCTCTCTTTTACATAAAAGACGATTTGAGAAGCCAGGTAAGTCATGGGGGTAAAAGTCACACACCTCATCCTACTACCCTGTTTTAAAGATGCCACTAAAACAGTGAATCATATTTTCTGGCTTCTCCTATGATCCAGACTTGAGAGAACATTGACATTGGGGCAGTTTAAATTCTGGAGGTGCATTTTATCCAGGACACATCTATATGTTAGTTCTCCAGTCCTGTCCTGGAGAAGAGTCCATCTGGCCATTTTAAAAAATTCAACTTTGAACTTGAACCTGAGAATACTATGTCTTGTTAGGAGGGACTTGGTTTTCCTGGAAACAGTGCAATTTCCAGCTCTGTGGTGGACAAAGTCAGGCAGAGAAACTCTTGGTGTGTTACAACAAAAACCGCTGAAGAAATGATCAAAAGAAACCATTGCTTTTCAAGCAGTACTGAACCATCAAGAAAATAAAATTCTCTGAAGCACAAACAAGAAACGAAACCAAGAGTTCGGTGAGGTGAATACACTCTGGGCCCTGTAGGCGTCTGCTGAGCCTCTCTATGTGTGAGGGCAGTGGGTGGCCGTGGTGGGAGGTTAATGGGTCACAAGTAGTCCAGGACCCAAGTTGGGCTGGACCCTTGCTCCAGCCCTTCCTGTCACTCTGAAAAATCTACCCCTTGAGGGCAGACTACAGCTATATGTCAACAATTAACCTGATGGATAACTTCTCAACAGCCATAGACAGTGGGTGGCATCTTCACATTGTTGAGAAAACATAAGCACACAACCAAAAATCCTATATCCTATCTGACCAACTTCCAAGAATGAAGGTGAAATAGAGGAATTTGCAAATACATAAGACCTTAGTATTTGCTACCAACTTCTCCTAAGAGACTTATAAAAAGGCAATTCTTAAATAAGCAAAATAATCCTACCACCAAAATTCTGAAATTCAAGAAGCAATTATTGGCGCCAAATGTAAGCACATAGAATAGCTAAGGAATTATTAATTATACCAAATAACAATAACAAATGTTTTACTTATGACTTTAAAAAATACAAAACTAATATTCTCAGGAACAAACACATACCAATCAGGAGTGGACAATGAGGATGAAACCACCCAGCTAAGTGGTTACAGTAAGAGGGCGTCACTATTTTATTGTCTTCATTATTTCCAAGGTAAATAACTTTACTGTTCATCACAAGAACTTCCCCCAAAGAACCAGTAACTCCTTCCACTGAAAACATCCGCAGTTACTATCTAGCACTGTGGAACTCAAGCCTAAAAATCCCTGCCTTGCTTCCATCAGTTTTGAACTATTATGTCCCGATTCTTACCTGACTCTTAATCCATTCTAAGGCAGATAAATCCATTCTAAACCAAACTTCAAATCCTCAACAAAGTCTGGTTTTGAGTTTCCTCCCCAGACCCGGCTGGAGCTATCAAGGTAATCATCCCTGTCACTATGCTGAGCAACAGGAGTAGTTCTGTGTTACTAGCTTAGTGAGCTGAGAGCAGGGAGCCAGCGTTCCAGGGCAGTTCAAATGTTCTCAGGTAATTTTCTGTTTGAGGAAGCCAGGTAAACATGAGCTAGCCTTCCATATGGAGTTCTATATGCATTTCTAAGGTAGCCATCTCAACGTGGAACTTGGTGCACACTTTTAGTGTAAATTATTGACAGTGGAAAAGAAAACTGGGATGAGAAGACAAACTAAATGAATGAAAAAGAGGAAAGGGAGAAACAGCAACATGAGGGTAAATGGAACGCACAGAATAAACAGCAGCACTGAATCTAAAGTACGCAGAATCAGAACCCATGTGCTAAATTAAGTACCTGAGCGATAATAATACAAAGGTTTTCTTAAATATGCTCATGATGAGATTTTCATATCAGACAAGCCATTCTGTTTTAACATTCTTTTTGTAAAATTGGAGTCAAGTAGCTTCACAATGTTGTAGTCTGGTTTCTGCTGTATAGTAAAGTGAATCAGCAATACATATATTTATACAGCCCCTCTTTTTGGAGTTTCTTTCCCAATTAGGTCTCCACAGAGCACTGAGTATTAGGTTCTCATTAGTTATCTATTTTATACATAGTAGTGTATATATGTTAATCCCAAATATAAAGCTTTTTAACTGAATTTTTCTTTTTAAAGTTGCTTATGTTCCTCTCACAAGAGACAAACAAAAGTCACACACACACACACACACACATGCGCATGTGTGCACAAAGGCACAGGAAAATTCCAAGTAGAAGAATGGAAAGAGTGTCATGCAAATAACCACCATGATTACCTGATGCAGCTATATCAACATTAGGCACAACAGACTCTGAAGTCAAAACAAAACATTAAAAAAGATTAAACAAGGTCAGGTACCTGAGCCTGCATGTCCCAACTGGCACAATTTAAAAACAAAAGTGGATGTTCTACGAGATGAAACTGACAAATATTTTTATTCTCTATTAGGGAAATTTGACATGTATCTCTTGGGAATTGTTACATCAGGGGAAAAAAAAAACCAAAATCAGGAAAGATACAGATGTTGTGATCAGCACAACTGCCAAAATTGATGTAACGTACATAACATGCAGTGTTGTACCCACAATGGAAGAATAGTACATTTGGAAACTTAAAAAACCTCATGTCAGGGAAGTCAAGTCTTAAATTTCAAATAATCATGGACAGACGGGCCATATTCTTTATCCAAAACACAATTAATTTAGAAATCTACAATAAAAAATACATTTTAAAAGCCTTATGCATTTAACATGAAAAATGAATGATATATTTCTATATGATCTATAGTTTAAAAGAAGAAAATGATGGATGTTATAAAACATTCTCAAATGGACAAAAATAAAAATACCACATTATCAAACTTGGCAAGATGTAGGAAACACAGGACTGAGAAAGCAAAATCATGTTGTGGATATGCAATAAGTGAGCAGTGTGAACAGTCAGAAGCACTCTACAGAATGTCACCTATGGAACATTCTGGCCAGGATCTTTTAGCAGGACTTAATTATGAAGACACACACAGACATGAAATTGAGAGACATTCCACAGAACAAATGGGCTGGATTGTTCACAAATATCAATGTCATGAAAACCAAGAAAAGGCAAGAAAAGATTGCTGATAACCAACCAGAATCACTGATTGATTGTTGAGTCATAACATGATAAGAGAAAAAGAATATAGAGAAGTGATAACATTTTGGGATCATAGGAAACAATGGAAAATCAACTATGCATTGGGTAATAGTTTTATATTAATGCTACATTTTTTGCAAGTGACACTGGTTTTGAAAACACACAGGAAATACACTAGATTTTAGGTGACACATGGTGAAGTGTAAAATGTCATTATGTCTGGAACTTATTTTTGAAAGTTGCATTAAAAGAATAAAAAACATTTCTCAAGGGGGAAATGCCTTTTAGAAACGTTAGGAACAACAATAACAAAATACTTCAAATAATATAAGAAAATTTCATCAACATGATACTCAATTTTGATGTGTAACAACAAAATTTCTACTTTCCGGGGCCAAAGATGAAACAATTTCAACAATAAAGTAAATAAAAATAGCACTGGCTTATAACACGTGGCATAAAATAAATCTCTGTGAGTCTATACTGATACAAATGATTGAAAAAATAAAGAGAAAAAGGAAGGAAAGAAGGAAGGGAAGGAAAAGGCACAATTTTCCTTTACTGAAGAATTCCAAATAATATATGTATATATTCCCCTCCCCAGGATGTGTAACAATCACTGTCTGCTGGAACATGGGCTGGTCTTAGTCAGTTCAATCAGTTCAGTTCAGTCGCTCAGTCGTGTCCAACTCTGCAACCCTATGAATCGCAGCACGTCAGGCCTCCCTGTTCATCACCAACTCCCAGAGTTTACTCAAACTCATGTCCATCGAGTCGGGGATGCCATCCAACCATCTCATCCTCTGTCGTCCCCTTCTCCTCCTGCCCCCAACCCCTCCCAGCATCAGGGTCTTCTCCAATAAGTCAACTCTTCATATGAGGTGGCCAAAGCATTGGAGTTTCAGCCTCAGCATCAGTCCCTCCAATGAACACCCAGGACTGATCTCCTTTAGGATGGACTGGTTGGAACTTCTTGCAGTCCAAAGGGCTCTCAAGAGTCTTCTCCAACACCGCAGTTCAAAAGCACCAATTTTTCGGTGCTCAGCTTTCTTCACAGTCCAACTCTCATATCCATACATGACCAAATACTAGCATATAAGAGGGAAATGTATTTTCTCACCAGGGGAGAAGCCTGCCCGACCTAAGTGATCACTATGAAGAGCATCAGTGATGATGCTGGTAGGAGGCACCTGAGGCGACAACAGGAGAAGAGCACCACATTTCCTTAGAACCTTTCCTCCAAACCCATGACCTCAGCATCTTCATAAGGAACCACCCAGAGAGCCTAAATCGAGGACTCTTTTACAAAACACCTGACCACTGCTCTTCCAAATTGTCAAGGTCATGAAAGACAAAAAAAGAAAAACTCACAGATTAGAGGAGACTAATTAAGGTCTGAGGAATGAATACAAAGATCATCCTGGAAAGGATCCTGAGCCAGAAAAAAGTCCCAGAGTGAAAAAACCTGCTGCCATCTGTGTAAGCGTGCAGTTCAGTTAGTGGTGTTGTATGAAGTTGGCTTCTTAGGTATGCAAATATGCTGTGATGACATAAGATGTAACTGAGAGGAAACCTGGGGATATGGGAACTCTCTGTATCATCTTTGTAGAATTTTTTAATCTAAAGTTACTCCAAATTTTAAATTTTATTTTTAAAGAAGCAAACTATAAAATCAAGAAGCCAGGGCTCCTCTTGTGGTACAGTGATTACGAGTCCATCTGCCACAGCAGGGGACACAGGTTCAATTCCCTGGTCTGGGAGATCCCATATGCCACAGAGCAACTAAGCCTGTGCGCTGAAACTACTGAAGCCCACGTGCCATAGAGCCCAGGCTTCAAAACAAGAGAAGCCACTGCAGTGAGAGGCCTGTGCACCACAACTGGAGGAAGCCCACACACAGCAATGAAGAACCAGCACAGTTGAAATTAAAGAAATATAAAAATAAATAGACAAATCTTAAATAAATTCGAGAAGTCAGAAATATCTCCTCATGCATTCAATAACATAATAAGAAATAGAAAGAGTGTGAAAGAACTGAATGGAAGAAAGAAATCTTTTTCAAAAGCCATGTTGTTTTTTGGATAAATCTAAATTAATTTCCAGAATAATTATTAAACAAAGATCTTAGGAAGTTTGCAAGATGTAAGATCAATACAAAAACTGGATTGCATTTCTTTATACTAGCAATACACAATTAGAAATGTAATTTTTAAAAAGAGATTTTAGCAGCTGCCTATAAAGACCATAAGAACAATACTGCATAGAAATCTGGAATATTAGGTCCAGTGAAGTGAAAGTCACTCAGTCGTGTCCGACTCTTTGTGACCCCCATGGACTGTACAGTCCATGGAATTCTCTAGGCCAGAATATTGGAGAGGGTAGCCTTTCCCTTCTCCAGGGGATCTTCCCAACTCAGGGATCGAACCCAGATCTTCTACATTGCAGGCGGATTCTTTACCAGCTGAGCCACAAGGGAACTGAATGTGGTCAAGCAGGAGACAGCAAGGTTGAACATGGCAATCTTAGGAATCAGTGAACTAAGATGGACAGGAATGGACAAATTTAATTCAGATGACCATAGCTACTATGTGGGCAAGAATCCTTTAGAAGAAATGGAGTAGCCCTCATAGTCAACAAAAAAGTTCAAAATACAGTACTTGGGAGAGATTTAAAAAATGACAGAATAATCTTGCTTTGTTTCCAAAGCAAACCATTCAACATCACAGTAATCCAAGTCTATGCCCCAACCACTGATGCCGAAGAAGCTAAAGTTGACTGATTCTAAAAGACCTATAACACCTAGAACCAACAACAACAACAACAACAACAAAAAGATGTCCTTTAAATCACAGGGGACTGGGTGTCCTTTAAATCATAGTAGGAAGTCAAGAGATACTTGGAGTAACAGGCAAGTTTGGCTTTGAAGTACAAAATGAAGCAGGGCAAAGGCTAACAGAGTTTTGTCCAGAGAACATGCTGATAATAGCAAACACACTTTTCCAACAATGCAAGAGACAACTCTACACATGTACACACCAGACGGTCAATACAGAAATCAGACTTATCATGTTCTTTGCAGTCAAAGATGGAGAAGCTCTATACAGTCAGCAAAAACAAGACCTGGAGCTGACTATGAATCAGATCATCAACTTCTTATTGGAAGATTCAGATTTAAATTGAAGAAAGTGGGGAAAACCACTAGACCATACAGGTATGACCTAAATCAAATCCCATATGATTATACAGTGGACGTGACGAATAGATTCAGGGGATTAGACGTGGTAGACAAAGTGCTTGAAGAACCATGGACAGAGGTTGACAACATTGTATAGCAGGCAGTAATTAAAACCATCTCAAAGAAAAAGGAATGCAAGATGGCAAAGATGTTGTCTGAGGAGGCTTTAAAAATAACAGAGAAGAGAAGAGAAAGGGTAAGATATACCCAACTGAATGTAGAGTTCAAGAGAAGAGCAAAGAGAGATAAGAAGGCCTTCTTCAACAAACAATGCAAAGAAATCAAGGAAAACAACAGAATGGGAAAGACTGGAGATTTCTTCAAGAAAATTGGTGATATCAAGGGAATACTTCATGGAAGGATAGGCAAAATAAAGGACAGAAACAGGAAGGACCTAAAAGAAGCAGAAGAGATTAAGAAGAGGTGGCAAGAATACACAGAAGAACTACACAAAAAATGTCTTTATGACCCTGATAATTGCAATGGTGGGGTCACACAGCCAGATATCCTGGAGTGTGAAATCAAGTGGGCCTTAGGTAGCATTACTATGAACAGAACTACTGGAGGTGATGAAATTCCAGCTGAGCTGTTTCAAATCTTGTAAGATGATGTTGTGCAAGTGCTGCATTCAGTATATCAGCAAATTTGGAAAGCTTAGCAGTGGTCACAGGACTGGAAAAGGTCAGTTTTCATTCCAATCCCAAAGAAGGGCAATGCCAAATAATGTTCAAACTATGGTACAATTGTCCTCATTTCATATGCTAGCAAAGTTATGCTCAAAGTCACTCAAGCTAGGCTTCAGCAGTATGTGAACCGAGTTCTTCTAGACGTACAAGCTAGATTTAGAAAAGGCAGAGGAACCAGAGATCAAATTGCCAATATTCAGCTGGATCGTGGAAAAAACAAGAGAATTCCAGAAAAACATCTACTTCTGCTTCATTAACTATTCTGAAGCCTTTGACTGTCTGGATCACAACAAACTGTGGAAATACTTAATGAGATGGGAATACCAGACCATGTTACTTGTCTCCTGAGAAACCTGTATGCAGAAGCAACAGTTAGAACTGGACATGAAACAACTGACTGGTTCTAAATTTGGAAGGAGTACGACAGGCTGTATAAAGCATAGCCACAATCAAGATTGCTGGCAGAAATATCAACAACCTCAGATATGCAGATGATATCACTCTAATGGTAGGTAGAAAGTCAAGAGGAATAAAGGGCCTCTTGATGAGGATGGGAGAGAAGAGTGAAAAATCTGGCTTAAAACTCAACATTCAAAAAACGAAGATTGTGGCATCCTGTCCCATCACTTCACGGCAAATAGAAAGGGAAAAAGTGGAAGCAGTGACAGATTTTATATTTTTCAGCTCCAAAATCACTGGGAACAGTGAGTACAGCCATGAAATTAAAAGATTCTTGCTCTTTGGAAGGAAAGCTATGACAAACCTAGACAGTGTATTAAATATCAGAGACATCACTTTTCCAACAAAGGTCCATCTAGTCAAATCGACGGCTTTTCCAGTAGTCATGTACGGATGTAAGAGCTGGACCATACAGAAGGCTGAGTGCCAATGAATTGATGCTTCTGAATTGTGTTGCTGGAGAAGACTCTCGAGAGTCCCTTGGACTGCAAGGAGATCAAACCAGTCAATCCTAAAGGAAATCAATCCTGAATATTCTTTGGAAGGACTGCTGTGGAAGCTCTAATATTTTGGCTACCTGATACAAAGATATGACTCATTAGAAAAGTGCCTGATGTTGGGAAAGATCGAAGGAAAAAGGAGAAGGGGGCAGCAGAGGATGAGATGGTTAGATAGCACCACCAACTCAAAGGACATAAATTTGAGCAATATCTGGGAGACAGTGGAGGATAAAAGAGGCTGGCATGCTACAGTGCATGGGGTCACAAAGAGTTGGACATAACTTAGCAAATGAACAACCACATAGAGATCACAGAAATAAATCTAAATAACAGTGCATCACATTTCTATAAAGAATAGTTTAAACCTGTACAGACAAAAATACCTAGATAGCTGCAGATGCATAAAATTCTCAACGACAGAATGTTTTCTATAAGTATGTCAATTCTTTGCAGAATGATCTATAGATGCAACACAATTTCAATGAAATTGCAACAGGAGATTTCAAGGAACTTGTTTGTAAAAAAAAATAGTGAAAAGTAATATACTGAGGATGCTCCAAAAGGAGGAAAACAAAGTGAGTTCCCTATCACCTGGCTTCTATAACGCCACTGTAATTAAGGGAGTATCAATTTGGTACACAGATGGACACAATAAAACCAGAGAACAGAATAGAGAACCCAGAAACAGACCATGTCAGATACAAAATCTGACCTGCAAGTTAGCTGGCTTTGCACATCATCGGAGGAAAGTGTGACTGCTAAATACACAGTGTCAGGACACTATCAGATGCCCTGGTGTAAAACCTCGCATAGACAAAATAAATTATAGTTGAATTAAGGGCTTAAATATGAAAACCAAAATTTAAATAACCAAAGTTCAGTAAAATCTGGGCAAAAGTCATGAGCAGGCATTTCACAGTAAAGGATTTCTGAGCAGCTAGTAACAATATGAACATTTTCAACCTCATTGGTAGGAAGGAGAAACAAAATTTTACATTAAGGTACAATTTTATACGTATCCTTCTACCCAGAATTAAATGAGTACCAGTTCAAAAGGTTGGAGAGGATACAGAAAAATAAATTTCACATATTGTTGGTAGAACTGTAAACTGGTCACTTTTAGAAATAATTTAACTCTACCTCATAAAGCTAAAAATATTAATGTCTTAAGAACGTAATACCATTGTTAGCTATAAATGCCAAGAAAGATTTCTTGCAGTTTTGGACAAGAAAAGCTGGAAGTAAGCCAAGCATTCATCAAAGCAGAAGAGAAAAGAAAGGCTGCCTGATTATATAATGGATACTGTACCTCATGGAAGGCAAATGTTACAACCTCTCTGAGTCCACATGAACTTGAAAAACCTTATATTGCTGAGTTCTGCTGTTTTCACATGCACATCGTCATAAAAGTAAACACATAGTATAATCACGTTGATAGATAATTTCAAAACATAAAAATAAATTTAAATTTATAGGATAATATATAGGGAGATACATACACGTGATAAAATTATTTTAAAAATTGAGAAATCAGGTTTACAAAATTAGGAAAATGATTTATGTTTGCAAGAATAATAAGAAGGCATATCAAGAAGGTACAAAGGGAAAGGATTTCAGAACTACTGGAAGAGTTCAGTTCAGCGCAGTTCAGTTGCTCAGTCGTGTCTGACTCTTTGCGACCCCATGAACTGCAGCATGCCAGGTCTCCCTTTCCATCACCAACTTCAAGAGTTTACTCAAACTCATGTCCATCGAGTCGAGGATGCCATCCAACCATCTCATCCTCTGTCGTCCCCTTCTCCTTCTGCCCTCAATCTTTCCCAGGATCAGGGTCTTTTCAAATGAGTCAGCTCTTCGCATCAGGTGGCCAAAGTATTGGAGTTTCAGCTTCAGCACCAGTCCTTCCAATGAACACCCAGGATTGACCTCCTTTAGAATGGACTGGCTGGATCTCCTTGCAGTCCAAGGGACGCTCAAGAGCCTTCTCCAACACCATAGTTCAAAAGCATCAATTCTTCTGCGCTCAGCTTTCTTAACTTTTCTTAAGTCTCATACTGAGTGACATTGAGTCACAGGCTATGAGGTCATTCTGGACAAGTGTATTTTTATGATCTAACTACTAACATGCATCACACACACACCCACACACACACACAACGTCACCTCTCTGCTCACACACTCTGTCAGGCACCCAGGTATAACATGGCCCTCCTGGCACTGACCTGTGGGAATGGAACTCCTACCACTACCATAACCCACCCTTGGTCTGGGAACCTCGAGCCTGCTGTCTGTGGTCAGAGTCCATAAGACTGCTGTAGGTTAACTTGCTACTTTGCAAAGAGGGCCAGATCTTAAACTCTGCAATTTCTACAACATTACATAATACTCCACATGAAAAGAAGACAAGAGGTGCAGAAGAGAATGGTGAAAACCACCTCTGTGATTGTTAGGAAAATGGATTTTAGCATGTGTTGAGTTATAAACTATGAATGAGATGCAGGGTTGCTATTTTATTTCTCTAACCCATTTGCTTATCTATAAAATGAAGGGTTGAATAGCACCATCTCCAAAAATAGCTAGAATAACTTCTTGTTTTCCAGGCTTAAGTTTAGAGACATAAGAGGAAAAAATAACCTGAAATGTGGCTATCCACAGAAAGAAGAAATTGAAAAAAAGTAACTACACATATAAAGGTTAAAGATACAAATTGTGATGACAGTAAAGTATAAAGTTTATTTTATCTGTATTGAAATATTTATCTGTAATATACCATAAAGCGAAAATTCTCTTTTAACTTGTATATCAAAGGGAAAATAAAGACCCTCACGAAGAAGCTCAAGTAAAATATTTTCATGATATACAAATGCCAATGAAGTGAAAAATCTTCCATAAGACCACCCAACCTTGACAAGTGTATTCACATAGGATTTAAAGAGTAATATTTGTATGACATACGGTAGGTGGTCTTTTGCATGGGTGAAATACTCCAGCTGACTTTAGTTCATGAAAGTTTCTAGGAGAATTATGATAAATGTCTACCTAGTCAACTATAATGCAAATCTAAATTTCTAATTCTGCTTTCAGAATTGTATTTCTTTCTTATGATATTCAAACTTCTGAGTCCTGTGTGTATGTCTGTGTGTGTGTGTGTGTGTGTGTCCGTGTGTGTGTGTGTGTGTCCGTGTGTGTCCGTGTGTGTGTGTGTGTGTGTGTGTGTGTGTGTGTGTGTGTGTATGTGTGTCCCTGTAGGTACTGGATGCTATGGATAATACATATCCATCGATACTGTTTTTTCTTTTAATAGCTTACTGTTTATCTATTGATTTGGTTATGAGGAAGCTTAAATGTAAAATTTTTGGCACTAATGGTCACTCTGGCACAACTTACATTCCTTTATTTGGTTTTTTACTCTATTCTATATTTTAAATTGCTTTACTCTATATGTATTTTTGTGCCATATATTACCTCAAATTATTTTCAGAAGAAGATGGAAACATAGCTTAAACAAGGATGTATATAAGAGGACAAAAGATGGCATTTAAAAATCACACCCGCAGAATGAAGCGTCTTGAAAGACTGTAACAGTTGTTACTTTGTTGGAATTTCAAGTATGATAACTTACTTGCATATGTCATCTTCTGGGTCTTCAAGCCCAAATCTCTCATCAAATGTGAGCTGTATCCATACATTTTCTTCTACTGCCACTAATCTCCATACCAAGTCCATATTTCTTGGATAAGTGTGAGGAAACCTTGGACTGTGAATACTTCCATTTGTAGACACAGTAATAATTCTCTCATGCTGGGGATCTTGTACACCTAAAAGTAAAACCAGAAGCGTAGACACACACTTAGAACAGATTTCAAAAATTATGGGTTTCAAAATAACTTCAGAAAAAGAGGTATCCGATACAAGCCCAAAGTCTTCCATGAACTGTAATTACTAAATGATCTCAACCCTTAAATGACCTTGAAAAAAGAAATGAGGTCAAAGCAGTCGTGTCAATATCTTGTATGGGAATTATCAGCAGTCTACAAAGATAAGAAATTATAAGAAATGTTGCAAGTCTTCTCAGTGACTTTAAAAGGCTAACATAAGTTTTAAATTTCTAAGAGGCGAATACAGTATAAAATACTTTCCAAGTTTATTAGGCATGGCAACATTTTACATCATGAAGTGCCAAAATACATTGTTAATAATATCTCTTATTTCTGATTAGATTGTTGGGGAGAAATGAGGGGTAAGGAAAATCAGTATTGTTAAGACAAGTGTTCTTTTTTAAAAAAAATTGAAATAGTTGGTTTACAAAGTTACAGGTGTATAACAAAGTGATTCTACTATATATGTACGTATATATATATATTTTTTCAGATTCCTTTTTATTATGAAATATTGAACACAGTTCCCTCTGCTATATAATAGGTCTCCTTGTTGGTTATCTATTTTATACAGAAGTGCATAGAGACAAAATTGTTCTTATGTCTACCCATTTAAGAGTTGATACTGAGAGGAAACACATGACTGATATTTGGGAAATGAGCAACTGTTTATCTACAAAAACAAAATCTAAGAAGTAAGATATTTGTGCCCTTTCAGGTCATGAAGATCCAATCCATTAAGTCTGCTAAATCCCAGTAAAAACAAAACAAAACAATGTAAAACAAAAACAAACAAAAATCACAAAAACACAAAACCTTTAAAACAGTATTTAATTCAATTTCTAAAACAATTTAAAAGGCTTAAACTGGACCGTGAACACAAAGTAATGTGCATGGCACATACCTGACACTTTTTTGTTCAACTTTGATATTCTCATCGTATCAGGACAGCAATTTTAAGCTATACCAATACCTTAATCACTGTCATAACTAAGAGATATGCTTCATAAGACTGAATTTTATATTTATATATATATTTATATATATAAATATATTTTATATTTATATTTATATTATACAGACAGAAGAATATCATTACTTTGTAAGCACCATTTTCCCTTTATTTATCCTTCTCCAACTTCCAGGCTGAACATACATATAGCTGCTTGTGGAAATATGAAACATTCCTCATTTTATTGACTCCTTTTAGATATGTTTCATCAAACTTTGCAATACAGATTTGTCTAAGGTCTTTTAGGTCATATGACATTCTATACTAAATTACATTTTTCTTCTCCCTCCTTTTTTCTTTCTATTATAGTTTTCTGCTTTTCCTCTTCGATTCTTTCACTTCCAAATCCTAATTCTCTCTCTTTTTTTAATTGCAATATAATTGATTTACAGTATTGTGTTAGTTTCTAGTTTCAGGTATATAGCACAGTGATTCAGTTATATATTCTTTTCCCGATTCTTTTCCACTGTGGGTAATTACCAGATACAGAATACGGCTCCCTGTGCTATAGCGTAGGCCCTTGTTGTTGATCTCTTTAAACACAGTTCTGGGTATCTACTCATCTTAATTCCCTTTTAACCAATGGAATGGACTTCTAGTGCCCAACTGCCTCTTCAGTATTTAAACTTCATTCGCTCTGCCCATGATTTCACACCAATCACCTTGCTTCTCGCTCTGGAAGGCAGACCCCCGCCACCCTGGGTCCGTCATGTGTGGCACTGCCTTGATTTCAACTAGAAACTGTGAAAAGGACGGAGCATTACTCCCATGATCAGATCAGTTAACTCTGAATTGATCAGAAATTAGCTTATAGGGGGAGCTGAACCTAAATAGGAAAAGCCCTAAACAGAAGCTGGGCGCTTCCTGATCTTAAGAAATTCAGAGTATGAAAGAGACTGTAGGGGGAGTTCTGTGCTGCCAGCCTTGGAAAGAGAAGAGATTGCATGCCCAGGTGCTCAGGACGTGAGCAGCTGAGGGGTACTGAATAAGAGGGGGCTCCATCCTGAAGCCTCAATAGACCTGGATGAATCCAAGGCAGTGTCTCTACTATTCTCCAGAAAGGAAACTGGATCAGGCTGATGCCTTGGTTTTCGTCTTATAAAAACTCAAGAGAAAAAGCCCAGTCTCCCAGGGCTGAATTTCTGAGCTTCATACCTGAAAGCAAACCAGGGAAGTTTTGCAAAAATTGCAGGTTTCTGGGGATTTGTTACATAACAGTAGATGACTAACACATCTACTGTGCACAAAGCTATTTCGGTTGCAAATATGTCTCTTTGCCCCTGTTTCTCAATGGCAATTACAGTAATTGTGGCAACTCGTCATTTAGTAGTTATGTAACTCAAAATACGTATTTCAACTGATAAAATGCAACTAAATAATACACTCTAAGTAACTTCCAGAATTCAAAAGACAATGTTAAGGGTTATTTATTAGTGAGAATATGGTTAGGATTAAAGAATACCTATTTTCTTGTTAAAATACCTCACATAATTGTAACAAGTTGTAGTTATGGTTCGTAAAGCAGGTTTTTCATTCTTTGAAACCCAGCTATTTCAACAATGCTTCTGCAAAAGCTGATATGGAGAAGGAAATGGCAACCCACTCCAGTATTCTTGCCTGGAGAATCCCATGGACAGAGGAGTCTGGAGGGCTACAGTCAACGAGGTCGCAAAGAGTCGGACACGACTGAGCGACTTCACTTTCAAGACAAGATAAAGACAAATATGATTTCCTTCGAATATATGCACTGCATGTGATGGGGAATATCATCATATTATGGAAATATGCCTTTAAGTTCAATGGAATTTTTAAATTGAAAATTTTAATTATTACTTATAATTACACTTATAATTTGTGCAGGAACATGTTCTGTCTTATTGGGGGGATAATGCTTGGATTGGCCATTGGTTATATTAATATATATGAAATAATCAATACCTCTCCTATGCACATAATTTAGCACCAGTAATTATTGTAAGAACACAGAAGGATCTATCAAGTTGGCTGAATTCTCTATACTAACAAATTTTTTAATAAATCAATGGCAATTTACTATCAAAATTAAATTAATACATCCTCTTTTTCAAAGATTTCTCTTCAAAGAGATATTTCCCCACTCTCTGAAATTTTAATAACATACATATTTTGGAGGTGGATTAGAGTAGTTTATATTGAGGCCTTCTCACTTTGGCAACTAATATTTTTTTAATGAATTAATTTTTTTCCAATCAGATTTATTAAAATTTATTATTTTCCCCCTTCTGTCTCAAAAAAAGTGCTTTATGTCATCTGAGACACTCTTTACAAATATAGCTGTGTTTATGCTTTCACATGCAATCTAGAAAACTACATGGATACTAAAAGATCTGAATTCTATTTTTATATCTGCAGGCAAAAAAGCCCATAGCTAAAATGCATATACTTAAATTATGTTTACATCTTTTTTCCTCTATAGCTCACAATTTCATTAAACTATAATTAAGCATAATTTAAAGGCTGAAAATCTACACCTTATTTGTGGTAAAAGAATTGTAAATTTCCTTTTAAGTTAAATTGCTGCTCCCCCCAAATCATCTTGGAATGTAGTGAGGTTTGCCACCAAATACATATTTTCACATGACTGTCAACAGTTTATGTAAATCTCAAACAAGTAGGCCTATAATCAAAAAGAAAAGAAAAAAGAAACAACACTTAGGATCTACCAAAATAAGACTGCATTCATAGTTCAGTTGTTTAAAAATGATCTTTCCAAACATAGAACTTTACTAGGATATCAGGGTAGAGACAAGTGCATATTTTGTGACTACTTTATTGAACATTTGCTTTTCCTAAACAACAAGCAGGATATTCAAAGAAAGTACCAAAGAAATGAAACAGATGTTTGGTGGCAAATCATAAAAGTATTTGCAACACTCCATTTCAATGCATCCTAAACAAGAATAAGGCTTGTTTATCCAGATAGGATTAGCATGAAAATACTTACAGACAGTAAATTTTAAAATTTAATATTAACACTTTTTCCTATTATCCTGCCCAATCCACCTTGAGGTAGGAGTACTGAAAACTAACATGAAATAAAAATTAAAAAAGGACAAGAAAGGAGATTAATCATGTAAATACTGCAAAATTGTTGACTATATATGTTCACATACAATACAATTACAAAGAGATAACCACTGGCAGCCCAGTGGTTAGGACTTGGCACCTTCACTATCAAGAGCCCAGGTTCAGTCCCTGGTGGGGGAACTAATATCCTGCAAACCATACAGCTTGGACATCAATACAGTTATAAAGAATCATTACAGGGATTTCCCTTGTGGTTCCATGGTTAAGAGTCCATCTGCCAAGGTGGGGGACATGGGTTGGATCCCTGGTCCAGGAAGATTCCACATGCCACAGGGCGACTAAGCCTGTGCGCCACAACTACTGACCTGCCCCCAAAGCCCATGCTCTACAACTAAAGAAGTTACAACAATGAGAGGCCTGCACACCTCAACTAGAGAGGAGCCCCTGCTCACTGCAACTAGAGAAAGCCAGCACAGCAACCAAGACCCCGTGCAGCCAAAAATTAAGTAAATTAATTTTTAAAAAATCATTACACACATTACACATTTGTATATTAACATTAAACATTATTAAATTAAATAAGTTAATATTAAAATCAAAGTAGTTTTATACTACCTGCCATATTCGCAGGTAGTTCCTTTAAAGGTATATTCATTATGAATGAAAGCAGCTAGAATAAGAAAATCATGGAAAGCAATAAAAATGTAATACTTGAAAAAGTTGTATTATTTAAAAAGATAACATCAAAAAAGAAGTTTGTGGACAAGATATATCCATAAAGAAAGAGAAACCATCCATGTCCTTCTGCATGCTAATGTTTTAAGTTGACTGTAGCAGAAAAGTCTTGGAGGATTCAGAAGGAGGTAAACAGAAGGGTCTTGAATCTTGGTTTAAAGTTCGGCAGAACTCGGGATCCTATTAACATAGGCAAGGCTGTATAGGAAAGTATCCTTGTGAAATAGTAGATTTCACAAGTGTCTTATATGATTTTTGGTGTGTTTATTTTTAAATATGTTATTTTCAAACTGGGTCAGAAAAGGCATTTCTGTAACAGTTGCATCTATTTCCAAACCTTTCCTTGATACATAAACACAGTCAATGTCTTATTTGTGCTTTGCTCTGTTCACTAGCTGTTTTTTTTTTATTGTGATAAACCTTTATTTTAATCTTGCTAGTTTACATAAACCTGTTTCCATTTTCAATCTATTTAAGCCTTAATTAACAAATTTTACTTTTAACAAAAGTAATCATATCACACATATATAAACATGCATACATATATACATATGTGTATATGGCTTGTTTCACTGGCTCCATAAATGGCACCTTTTTGCCTGGAAAATCGAGAATTATCTCAATTAATCTTTCTTGATGCTGTAGAGAGACGGTATACCTGAGTTCCATTGTGCAAATAAATCTGTCTATATAAATTATAAACTATATAGGACTTTTTTATGCTTAATATTCTCAATCCTGTTTATTAGCATAAAAGTACAATAATATGCTAGACAGAAAACTATGACTCATGTTTTTATTTTGTCATGACTCAATCTACCATTTACATACTATAAAACAAGAGCAAATAAAAGAAACACAATTAGAAGTTAGTGCAGTCTATCTCAAACTATTCATGAATTACATGCAAGAACAAAAGCTTACCAGGAAAAAATTTCATCATAGCAGACTGGAATGCAAAAATAAGTAAAAAGATACCAGGAGTAACAAGAAAGTTTGGTGTTGCAGTACAAAATGAAACAGGGCAAAAGCTAACATAGTTTGGCCAAAAGAACACCTTGGTCATAGCCAACACCATCTTTCAACAGCACTAGAGATGACTCTACATGTGGACATCACCAGATGGTAAAAACCAAAATCAGACTGACTGTATTCTTTTCAGCTGAAGATAGAGAAGTTCTATACAGTCATCAAAAACAAGATCTGGAGCTGATTTTGGTTCAGATCATCAGCTCCCTTTTGCAGAACTCAGGTTTAAATCAAAGAAAGTAGGGAAAACCACTAGACTCTTCAGGTATGACCTAAATCAAATCTGTCATGATTATACAGTGGAGGTGACAAACGGATTCAAAGGATTAGATCTAGTAGATAGAGTGCATGAAGAACGATGGATGGAAGTTCATAACTTGTATAGGAGGCGGTGACTAAAACCACCTCAAAGAAAAAGAAATGCAAGAAGTCAAAGTAGTTATCTTCAGAGGCTTTACAAAGAAAAGAAGGCTCTTCTTTGAGAAAAGAAGAGAAGTGAAAGGCACAGAGAATAGGGAAAGACACACACACCTAGATGCAGAGTTCCAGAGAAGAGTAAGGAGAGATAAGAAAGCCTTCTTAAGTGGACAATGCAAGGAAATCGAGGAAATTTTCACAGAATGGGAGAGAACAGAGATCTCTTCAAGAAAACTGGAGATACCAAGGGAATATTTCAGGCAAAGATGACACAACAAAGGCCAGAAATGTCAAGGACCTAATAGAAGCAGACGAGATTAAGAAGAGGTGACAAGAATACACACAAGAACTATACAAAAAAGATCTTAATGATCCAGATAACCACCACGGTGTGATCACTCACACCTAGAGTCAGACATCCTGAAGGGCAAAGTCAAGTGGGTCTCAGAAAGCATTATGGGCTTCCCTTGTAGCTCATCTGCCGGCAATTAGGAGACCCTGGTTCGATTCTTGGGTTGGGAAGAACCCCTGGAGAAGGGATAGGCTATCCACTCCAGTATTCTTGGGCTTCCCTCGTGGCTCAGATGGTAAAGAAACTGCCTGCAATGCGGGAGACCTGGATTGGAGCTCTGAGCTGGGAAGATGCCCTGGAGGAAGGCATGGAATTACGACAAAAAGAGCTAGAGGATGTGATGGAATTCCAGCTGAGCTATTTCAAATCCTAAAAGATGATACTGTCAGAATGCTGTACTCAATATGTCAGCAAATTTGGAAAATTCAACAGTGGCTGCAGGGACTGGGAAAGGTCAGTTTTCATTCCAACCCCAAAGAAAGGCAATGCAAGAGAATGTTCAAACCACCATACAAACGCTCTTAGTTCACAAGCTGGCAAGTTAATGCTCATATCCTTCAAGCTAGGCTTCACCGGTAGGTGAACTGAGAACTTCCAGATTGTATAAGCTAGATATAGAAAAATTAGAGGAACCAGACAGCAAATTGCCAACATCTGCTGGATCATAGAAAAAGCAAGGGAATTCCAGAAAAGCATCTGCTTCATTGACTACAATAAAGCCTTTGACCTTGTGGATCACAACAAACTGTGGACAATTCTTAAAGAGATGGGAATATTAGACCACCTTACTTGCCTCCTGAGAAATCTGTACGCAGGTCAATAATCAACAGTTAGAACTGGACATGGAAAAATGGACTAGTTCAAAACTGGGAAAGGAGTACATCAAGGCAGTATATTGTTAAGCTGCTTATTTAACTTCTATGAGGAGTACATCATGCGAAATGCAGGCTGGATGAAGCACTAGGTAGAAACAAGATTGCCGGAAGAAATATCAATAACCTCAGATATGCAGATGACACCACACTTATGGCAGAAAGTGAAGAAGAACTAAAGAGCCTATTGATGAAAGTAAAAGAGGAGAATGAAAAAGTTGGCTTAAAGTCCAACATTCAGAAAACTAAGATCATGGCATCTGGTCCCTTCACTTCATGGCAAATAGATGGGGAAACAGTGGAAACAGTGGCAGACTTTATTTTCTTGGGCTCCAAAATCACTGCAGATGGTGACTGCAGTCATGAAATTAAAAGATGTTTACTCTTTGGCAGGAAAGTTATGACCAACCTAGACAGTATATTAAAAAGCAGAGACACTACTAGGTCAACAAAGGTCTGTCTAGTCAAGGCTATGGTTTCTCCAGTTCATGTATGGATGTAAGAGATGGATTATAAAGAAAGCTGAGAGCTGGAAAATTGATGCTTCAGAATTGTGTCACTGGGGACTCTTGAGAGTCTCTTGGACAGAAAGGAGATTAAATCAGTCATTCATAAAGGAAATCAATCCTGAATATTCATTAGAAGGACTGATACTGAAGCTGAAGCTCCAATACTTTGGCCACCTGATGTGAAAACCCAACTCACTGTAAAAGACCCCGAAGCTTGGAGATATTGAGGGCAGGAGAAGTGGGCAGCAGAGGATGAGATGGTTGGGTGGCATCACTGACCCAATGGACATAAGTTTGAGTCGACTCCAGGAGATCCTGAAGGACAGGGAAGCCTGGCATGTGCAGTCCATGGGGTCACAAAGAGTCAGACATGACTTAGTGACTGAACAACAATACTTCCAACCATTCATGAATTATGTATGAGAATAAGTGTGCACTAGGGGAAAATAAGAGATTGCTATATTAAGCAAGCCATAAAAACAAAAGCAATCATTTAAAATACATACAATTGTGGCTCTTGAATCTATTCCAGAAGATAATCATTTATTCCTCAAGGGAATGAATAGTCAAAAATCATATACTGATAACCTATTTTGTTTCATGCACTGCACCAAGGGCTTGGGATGTCTGAACCAGGCGAAGCTTTGTACTCTTAATGTGACAACTTATAAGACTGTAACTTAGTATCATTTCTCAACTAGAAATTCTAGTAAGCATATATTCCATTATCAAAACCCACTTCAGATAGAATGTAATCCTGAATTCCCTTCGTACATTCCTTTAGGGCTGCATCTTATAAAAGTTACTTTATTCAAGTGGAGTTGCGTTTGAGCGTTGTGTCAATTTGAATTGTACAGGAAAGTGATTCAGTTATACACACATACACAATTTTTTTTTTTATATTCTTTTCCATCACAGTTTACCTCAGGACACTGAATATAGTGCCCTCTGCTATGCGGTAAGGCCTTGATGCTTATCCGTTCTCTATATATAATAGTTGCATCTGCTAATCCCAAACTCCCAATCCATCCCTACCCCGCCTCCTCCCCTTGGGCGATACCATAAGTCTGTTCTCTATGTAGGGCGGCATATTTTAATCATCCTTGGTGGGCTGACCTTCCTTTCTTTCCTGCTCTACTCTGAGCTTTCAGTGAGACAGAAAAACCTAAACAGAACTGATTCTGAAGTCTGTAACCAGTATCTAGCTTTTTGCCCAGCACATGGCACCACATGATACATATTGCTAACATAAAGAAAAATTATTTCCTAGCTCATGGCAAAAAAATTCAATATTTCAATATTTCATCCTTCATTCCTAAGTTTCCAAAGGCTATACATGTAAACATAATAAACCTTTACAATGTATATTCCTCAAGTCCCTTAATTCATATTTTACTCAAAGTTCATCTACTATTACCTACATACATACTTCAGCTCCAGGTGACACGTTTTATATTACTCATTACTGAGATTTTCCATTGTCTTAACATACTCATTTTTAAATAAAGCACCTTCTATAATTTTACCACACTGAGAATACCACATGTATTATTATTTTATCTTAACTCTGAACTATGAATCAGTTGATGGTAAAAATCTGTTATTTTAGGCAAGATACTTCATATTAGGTTTTCATTTTTATAAACTTGCAATAATCAGAGCTTGTTTTAAAATTCGAATGAAATGATACTTGTATAAACTAACCACCTTGATAATTATAAATCAGTATGTATGTAAAACAGACATTTTGTCCATCATATTCTATCTAATTCAAACACAGTGAGAAAGAAAAATTTTTATCAACTGTCCAGTTTTTCTGATATTAGTAAACAGGAGATTGCTATGAAAGATAATGCAAAATTGGTCAGTATACACAAGGAATCCAATTTCACAAAGACAAAACTAATGAAGCTAGAAGCAGTAATTTCTCAACAGTGAATGCGAATCCCCAATTGCCTGAATCAGCAATTCAGGTTGACTGAAGAAGATGGAAAAAACGATAACTTTGTAGAAATTATGCAGTTTCTTTGACCTGACACTGTCTTTTTAAGATGAATTTTTATTGGAATATAGTTGTTTTACAATGCTATGTTCATTTCTGCTGCGCAGCAAAGTGAACCAGTTACCTGGATACATAAATCCCCTCGTTTTTGTATTTCTTTCCCATTCAGGCCACCACAGAGCACTGAGGAGAGTTACCTGTACTGTACAGTAGGTTCTCGTTAGTTATCTATTTTATACATAGCCGTGCATATCACGGTTTGAATTATTTTGTACCTAATAAGAAGTAAATGAACTCAGCCATTACCATCCTACCTAACTATGAGCAATAGTAAGAAACGGAGACCCAGTTCAGAAGTTCAGAGCAAACCTTCCATGTGCAATGATGAAAAGTTTACAAGTGAGCATCTTCCCAGCAGCCCTCAACACCACCACGGTGAAGCAATCCTGGACTGACTCTACCCAGAAGTATGCCTGGAAAATCAACATATGCCAATTTCCCTTGTTCCATGGATTAGCTCTAATGGGCCCATCAGAGTGAATCCAGTGGCTTTTTTTTTTTTTTTTTTTCCTTTTTCTCAACAGTAGAGAAGTAGACCAAATTGGGCACAGAAGTAAGGTCTAGAAATGCTGTAGCCAATAAGGTGTCATTTTAGAAGTCAGTCTGATGGAAAAGTCGATGCACAGAAGTAGACAGATACACAGTAGGACAGCAAGACGGGGCCAGACCCCAGCTCAAAGCACACAGTAAATTCAGCCCATTTCTAGGCTTCTCAAAACATGATTAATCAAATTACTCACACCATTTAAACCAGTTAGAGCTAGGATTTTTATACAAGTAACCAAAATTGTTACATAGCAAACATGTTTGGGTCTGCCTGGAGTGGCAGTCTCAGGCCATTTATCCTGGTGTGGCTATTACTGGTGTTCCCTTTTCATTGCTGAAATATCTGAATTGATGTTACATCACAAGTAAGATCTATAAAATTCTTCTGGTATTGAGGCATGGGAAACAAATGGTGGTGATTTGACAACATGGTATTTTGACCTCAAGGTAACGGTAAAAATAATCTATTTCAGTTTGGGGGTATAACATTTTCAATGAAGGCTCAATTATGGAAGACGAACTTTCAATGATCTTCTTACCTACAATGATGCAGGATAAACTGCCTAGTACAGAAATATAGGAGATGGCAAGAGTGAACACCAACATTTTAGGAATCAATAAACTAAGATGGACAGGAATGGGTGAATTTAATTCAGATGACCATTATATCTGCTACTGTGGGCAAGATTCCCTGAGAAGAAATAGGGTAGCCCTCACAGTCAACAAGAGAGTCCAAAATGCAGTACTTGGGTGCAATCTCAAGAACAACAGAATGATCTCGGTTCATTTCCAAGGTAAACCATTCAAAATCAAAGTAATCCAAACCTATGCCCCAACCAGTGATGCCGAAGAAGCTGAAAGGGTCTGTGAAGACCTACAAGACCTAGTACATGCTTGCTTAGCCACTCAGTCGTGTCCGACTCTTTGTGACCTCATGGACTGTAGCCTGCCAGGCTCCTCTGTCCATGGTGTTTCTCCAGGCAAGAATACTGAAGTGGGTTGCCATGCCCTCCTCCTGAGGATCTTCCCAACCCAGGGATCAAACCCAGGTCTCCCACATTGCAAGTGGATTCTTTACCACTGGAGCCAC
The DNA here is from genome assembly GCF_963930625.1 of Muntiacus reevesi. Lineage (NCBI taxonomy): Eukaryota > Metazoa > Chordata > Mammalia > Artiodactyla > Cervidae > Muntiacus > Muntiacus reevesi. The sequence goes on from NC_089261.1 coordinate 30,515,976, forward strand.
CAGGGAAAGATCTTCTATAACAATACCAAAAACCAACCAACCAACCAACCAACCAAACAAACATGGCCTTTTCATCACAGGGGATTGGAATACAAATGTAGGAAGTCAAGAGATACCTGGAATAACAGGTAAGTTTGGCCTTGGAATACAAAATGAAGCACGGCAAAGTCTAAGAGTTTTGTGAAGAGAATACACTGGTCATAACAAAACCCCTTTTTTCCAACAATACAAGAGATGACTCTACATATGGACATCACCAGATGGTCAACACTGAAATCAAATTGATTACATTCTCTGAAGCTGAATATGGAGAAGTTGTATACAGTCAGCAAACACAAGACCTGGACCTGACTGTGGCTACAATCATGAGCTCCTTATTACAAAATTCAGGCTTAAATTGAAGAAAGGAGGGGAAATCATAAGCTCATTCAGGTATGATCTTGATCAAATTTCTGATGATTATACAGTGGAGGTGACAAAGAGATCAAGGGATTAGATATGATAGACAGGGTACCTGAAGAACTATGAATGGAGGTTCATAATGTACGGGAGGTGGTAACCAAAAGCATTGCCAAGAAATAGAAATTCAAGAAGACAAAGTGGTTGCCTGAGGAGGTCTTACAAATACCTGAGAAAAGAAGAGAAGTGAAAGGCAAAGGAGAAAGGGAAAGATATGCTAAACTGAATTCAGAGTCCCAGAGAATAGCAAGGGGAGGTAAGAAACGTTCCTAAGTGAACGATGCAGAGAAATAGAAGAAAACAGTAGAAAAGGAAAGAATAGAGATTTCTTCAAGAAAAGTGGTGGTAACAAGTGAACATTTCATGCAAAGATAGGCACAATAAAAGACAGAAACAGCAAGGACCTAATACAAGCACAAGAGATTAAGAAGGGGTGGCAAAAATACACAGAAGAACTACACAAAAAAGTTCTAAATGACCTGATAGCCACAAAGGTGTTGTCACTCATCTAGAGCCAAACATCCTAGGGTGTGAAGTCAAGTGGGCTTTAGGAAGCAGTACTACAAATAAAGCTAGAGGAGGTGATGGAATGCCAGCTGAGCTATTTCAAACCCTAGAAAACAATGCTGTGAAAGTGTTGCACTCAATATGTCAGCAAATTTGAAAAACTCAGCAGTGGCCACAGGACTGGAAGGGGTCAGTTTTCATTTCAATCCGAAAGAAAGGCAATGCCAAAGAATGTTCAGACTACCGTACAACTGTACTCATTGCACATGCTAGAAAGTTAATGCTGAAAATCCTTCAAGATAGGCTTCAGCAGTAGGTGAACTGAGAACTTGCAGATGTAGAAGTTGGATTTAGAAAGGCAGAGGAACCAGGAACCAGTTTGATCAAACTGCCAACATCTACTGTATCACAGAAAAAGCAAGAGAGTTCCAGAAAAACATCTACTTCTACTTTACTGACTACACCAAAGCCTTTGACTGTGTGGATCACAACAAACTTGGAAAATTCTTAAAGAGATGGGGATACCAGACCACCTTACCTTTCTCCTGAGAAACCTGTCCACATGTCAAGAAGTTACAGAAACAGATACGGAACAACAGTCTAGTTAGAAATCCGGAAAGTTGTAGGGCTAGGCTGTATACTGTCACCCTACTTATTTAACCTATATGCCGAGTACATCATGCGAAATGCTAGGCTGGATGAATTCACAAGCTGTAATCAAGAGAGCCAGGAGAAATATAAAAAACCTCAGATATGCAGATAATACCACTCTAATGGCAGAAAACAAGGAGACACTAAACAACTTCTTCATGAGGGTGAAAGAAGAGAGTGAAAAAGATGGCTTAAAACTCAACTTTCAAGAAACCAAGATCATAGCATCTGGCCCCATCACTTCATGGCAAACAGTTGGGGAAAATATGGAAATAGTGACAAATTTTATTTTCTTGGGTTCCAAAAGCACTTCGGACAGTGACTGCAGCCACAAAATTAAAAGATGCTTGCTCCTTAGAAGAAAAGCTATACAAACGTAGACAGGGTATTAAAAAGCAGAGACATCACTTTGCCAACAAAGTTCTGTATAGTCAAAGCTATAGTCTTTCCAGTAGTTATGTATGGATGTGAGAGCTGAACCATAAAGAAGGCTGAGCACTGAAGAACTAAAGTTTTCGAATTGTGGTGCTGGAGAAGACTTGAGATTCCCTTGGACAGCAAGGAAATCAAACCACGCAGTCCTAAACAAAATTAACCCTGAATATTCATCGAAAGGACCGATGTTGAAGCTGAAGTTCCAATACTTTGACCACCTGATGCAAAGAGCCAAATCATTGGAAAAGACCCTGATGCTGGAAAAGATTGAGGGCAGGAGGAGAAGGGGGCAACAGAGGATGAGATGGTTGGATGCATCACTGACTCATTAGACATGAGTTTGTGCAAACTCCAGGAGATAGTGATGGACAGGGTAGCCTGGCGTGCTGTAGTCCATGGGGATGCAGAGTTGGACAGGACTTAGAGACTGGAGAACAATAGAAACACAGAATCTCCTTAAACGCTTTTCTGAACTCCAATTAATAATGATTATAATTATATACACACACATTACCACAGTGAAACACGTCTAGGCAATGCTATTATATTTTATCCTGAGTTAAACTATACAGTATTATACATACCACAAGGAGGCTAAAACCAGAACATAGAACAGAGATAAATGAGGAATAATTCACTTTAAAAAAGAAGCATTCACTTTAAAGATTCATTATTGATTTCATTTTTTCAACTATTTAAAACTATTATTCAGTATTAGAGAATTTACATTAAGTGGTAGGAACTCTGAAATATTTTAAGCATGAAATGAATTTATTTGAAATATTATCCCCCAAACCAGCTAACATTATTAAATGCAAATTCATATTATTTAACCTCAGAACAATCAACTACCCTTAGTTAAGAAAAAATATATTAAAGAACTTCATCTGCTTAGAGACTCAGCATCTGTCAGTATATTGTATGTGCACCGGACACATAATTTACAACATTGAGATGGAATTTATGAGCAATTTCAAATGTTGAAAGCAGTGACCTATTTCTTGGTGAGCACACAACCTCTAGATACAGTAGTGACATTTTGATGGGAAGATGTTTAAAATGCATCAAGGACAATAATAATGAAAATGTAATCAATACAAGCTCATTCAAAAATGCAAATAAGGCCATTTGTTTATGAATTTAGTGAATATCTAAAATATGTTTAAATCTAAAATATGCTTAAAATTCTCTCTCACATTAAACTCTGCATTAGGGGAAATAAATGATTTCTAAGAAACAATAAAAGAGGAATTTATTTCTGTCTTAATGTATCCAGCAATCATCACCACAGAAAAATGAGACTTTACTGTTTCCTACTTATATTTAGCATTTCATATTCAAAGATGAATGTATATAATTTATATGTAATGAGCCTATGAATTTCTTATAAATAATATCCAAAGATAGTACGAAAATAGTAAATTTGGTTGCTTTTATACAAATCATGTCCTCCCACTTTATGTTTCTAATATTATTAATTAAATACTATCAATAACTGATAAAAAGTTTGCACATTCATAGCAATATTTGAGATTTAGAAGTTACATCTGTACCGGGATATTTGGTTTCAGTAGGAATTCCACCTCAAGCTAGCAGCAATAAGTGAAGAGTAATCACACTGGACATGACTGCACTTCAGAGGCTATATTTAAACAAAACTTACGCTCAAGGATATTCTAATCATTCTTCTTGGCTGGAAAACATTACCTCCCACCCTACCCCCTACCCTCAACCACTGTCCTCATCTTAAAGTGATGTTAAAATGTGCATAAAATATAACTGTGGGACTTTTAAAATAAGTGGAAGTCATAAAATAAAAATAAAACACGTAACATTGATGGGTATATAGATTACCTAAATTCTATTTCTCAGTGACATTTTTAATAATGATCATGAGGTATCCCGGAGAAGGCAATGGCAACCCACTCCAGTACTCTTGCCTGGAAATCCCATGGACAGAAGAGCCTGGTGGGCTGCAGTCCATGGGGCCGCGAAGAGTCGCACGTGACTGAGTGACTTCACACCCACTCCAGCGTTCTCGCCTGGAGAATCCCAGGGACAGGGGAGCCTGGTGGGCTGCCGTCTATGGGGTTGCACAGAGCTGGACACGACTGAAGCGACTTAGCAGCAGCAGCAGCAGCATGAGGCATGTAACCATGTTTAGCTATGTCATTTCAGGTTATATTATTTTATCATCTAGTTGGTCTACTCTAAGAGAGTAAATAAAAAGATGCTGAATAATTGGCTTAACTATAACCACAGAACCATTAGCTGAATTCTCCAGCAACAGCTAGTTTTATGACAATAGTTTTAAAATCAAACCAAAGATTCAGAGAAAAATAGTCTAAAAAGAGGAGCTGAAACACAGGGATGGGACAGAGTCAAGAAAATACATATTTTGAATTTTGAACACAAATTCAAAGCAGAGACTGAACTGAAACCTTACAGAGTCCACTGGAAGTTTCATTTCATTCATTTCATGGATGATTCTTTAACACTCCTTATCACTGCTTCCTTTGACATTATCCAAAAATACCTATTCCCCTACATTCTGACCTCAGGGAAGACTCTGAGGACACATCTCTCAGATTGGACGTTGTCAGATGCCAGAAGGAGATTTAAGAATCCTTCTGTACAGTGTTTGCACTGTTTACGCGACTGTAATCCTCAGTCAGCAAATGGACCAGCTGCATTTGTGACCTCCCAGAGAGTGAGCAGACCTGTCTGAACAGAGCATTTCCTTGAAAATTCTTGCCCACAGAATCTGATTTTGATGTTGAAAACTTTCCACCCATGTCCCCTATAAATCCACCAGTCCCTCTTCTGAAAGAAGTGGAACACTATCCAAAGAAATGGAAAAAAAAGATAGGAAAACACTTGTTTGGGGGTGGGGAGAGGCAGGAGAAACCTAACAGGAGAAATAAGTACAAACTATACTTAATTTAATTACAGAAAGTGTAGTAATACTAATTATCTTGGCATGTGGCTATTACTCCTATTTTCTAGTTGAGATCAGGCTTTTTAAAGAAAGATATGTATAATAAAAGCATTAATAACACCTAATCATTTAAAGCATGCAATTTAAATTTACAGAGATTTATTCCTGCACAAGCACACAAACCATCAAAACATTTAGAGAAGTTATCATAATTCAAAACATGATTGCAGTGTTGTAATCCTGTTAAAAACCAACCAAACTGAAGATTCATGATAGGAAGGCAAAATATCAAAAAAAAGAAAAAAAAAACTGATATAAATATGTATGAAGACTTTGAGTGATTAACAGGGACCTTTTATACAGCACTTTCTGCCAAATGAAATTAGTATCAATGAAGAATGCGGAAAAAAAGTCTAAGAAATACCAGAATAATCAATTACAGTTTGAGAAAAATTCTGCCACTCTCGACACCATAACGTCAATATAATGTGCCAGGGGAAATTACTTTTAACACATCAAAGAATGCAGAAATGAGAACATTTCAGTAACCCCGCTGCAGTTTGCAGGTTATTAGGAATATGAAAACAGTACTGAGCATTGGAACAACTGGAGAGAAATGTAGAATTACAAGGACAGAAAAACTCCCACTGTGAAAACAAGACAGTGAAGTCTATAGTTGCTCATGTCAGAGAATCAGTTAAGGATATGATCCCCCCTAAAGAGATTCTCTTCTCTAATATGGTTCATTGTATAAACCTTAGTCATGTGAGATTATGTCAAGAATGTATAAGTAAAGTTTAAAAATGTAAAGCAAATAAAAACATATGTTTTGCTTACCTTTTAAATGTTCTTTCTCCTCTTTTCTATGCCAGTCCAGATGCTTGGGTATAGTTCCTCCCTGCCAGTAGATGGAGATAGTAAAATTGAGTCTTGTGGTGACCTCAAATCCTAGTGTAGGGGGTTCAGAATCTTCAATTTCAGATTTTGGAGGTAAAAATTATTTTAATGATTGAAAAGACACATAAAGCTTGTGATCATTGTTAATCTGAGTCAGTCAAATGAACTCATTCATGGCCATCTGTACCAATGTATAAGGGAGAGGGTCTTGGCTGGCATAGAAAAAAATAAAAGAAAGAGCATTATTTTTAGGATATATTCCCTTGATGCTTCATTCTTCCTAAATCTTGCTCATTTACTCAACTAGTATTTATTGAGTAGCTACTCAAAATTGCAGATTACTACCTTCCATATATACTCTCTTTAGTTATTTTTAAACAACTTTGTGAATTAGTAATAATTATCCCCTAATATCTTGTCCCAGAAACTACTTTTAAAAGTTGCAAATGGTGAGTTGGCTCTTGCTTGCCAAGGTTCTGTGGTCCACACGATGTTTAGTTAATGGCTTCACAGATTTAGACTGATTTAGTTTCTTCTTCCTACTGATGAAGAGACCTTGAAGTTGTGGGAAACTCATTTTCTGTTAATAAAAACTGATTTGGTTTCATTTCATTTCAAATGAACACAAGTCTTGCGCCAGCTTCTCGGGAAGAAATCTAAACAGGTATGGTGCAGGACTTCCCTGGTGGCACAATGGATGAGAATCCACCTGCCAGAGTAGGGGACACGGGTTCAATCCCTGGTCCGGGGAGATCCCACATGCCTCAGAGCAACTAAGTCCGTGAGCCATCACTACTGAGCCTGAGTCCTCCTGAAGCCCTCCCGCCCCAGAGCACATGCTCAGCAACAAGAAAAGCCCATGCACCACAACTAGAGAGGAGTCCCCGCTCGCAGCAACTCGAGAAAAACCTGTGCAAAGCAAGAGAATGAGCACATCACGTCCCTGCAAAAAACAATAAAAGAAAACCACACTATGGTTCAGCCAGTTTACAGAGAGCACATGGATCATCCTGAATAAAACAGAAGTTCGGAGGAGAGTCCCGTGACTGTTTTTTTTTTTTTTTTTTTTCTTTTAGAAATTGCTCACTTAAGATCAAATTCATTAACATCTGTGATGACTGGGAATAGCTTCTGAAAAAGAATAAAATTATTATCATTTCCCAAAGCTAATAGGACATGCAAATGTCTCTTGAAGATGATAAAGAGGCAAACTAGAAGAAAACTGAATTGAATATTGATGAAATTATGCAATAATTGGTTCCACTTTCCTTAGTTTAGCAAACCCGTGAGAATTTTAATTAAGTGAAATTTATCCCTTATCCTCATCACAAGTCAAGTCTAGGTTTATCATTCCTTGTCATCCTGGTCTGTACCTTGATACCAGTACAACACATTTTGGAAAACTAGGGCATTATAAAACTTCTTTTTAAGTCTTTATCAAATTTGTTACAACAATGCTTTTGCTTTATGTTTTGGTACTTTTTTTTTTTGGCCCCAAGGCTTGTGAGATCTTAGCTTACCCCACCAGAGATCAAACTTGTACCCCTGCATTGGAAGGAGAAGTCTTAACCACAGGGCCTCCAGGGGAAGCCTCTATCCAGCTTCTTAAACAAGAGTAATTTGTTTAATCTAAGTAATCTGTTCAATCTGTTCTGTTCCAGAGTGATTGACTAAAATAAATCTACTCTCTTTACACAGGCACTGTGGTGATTCTGTCCAAATGAATACACTAATATTTATACACCTCTTTCTAGCTCTTATAAATTATTTTCAGATTACAAATCATTTTCTGACACACAAGTTTCTTCTGCTCTCACTATCACTTGGAAGAACCAATGTATCATGCAAAATTTATTAATGCAAAAAGAGCTGGTTGTCACCTTAAATTGACCATATAGTTTCTTGTCCAAACCAGTACATTTTTATGACTGAAATAAGGTGGTATCATTAATTGTGTCAAGACCACAGATATAAACCACGATGGTCCCCAGACAACCTGGGCTCATGGTTACCATAATGACAAACAGCTTTAACCTTCAATCCAGGGCTTTTGAGTCTAAATCCTATTCTCCTTCCACTACATCACATGACTCCAAGAAATTTTTCACCACAAACATCTGTATAAAGAATTCTGAAGTGTCTGTTTTCCTGTTAGCATCCATAGTCATTTCAGCTCACCAAGTAGAATGTTTTGTTTTCATAAACTTAGTAATATCTAGTACTTTCAAAGTATTTTATTTCAAGGTAGGTTAAAATTAAAACAGCAACAAAATAACAATCCTAACTTTAAACATTTCCTGTTTAACTTCTCTTTAATGGATTATTTCTGAGGTCTTTCTAATACTACCAAGGAAGCAGGAGACATTTTTACCAATAATTGCTGATTTTCTGGATTCTAACTTCATTGCATTGCTTGGAACAATAGGCCTGATGTTAACTCTACTTGTAAGTGTAAACATTACTCCAGAATTCAGTAATCCTTAACAAATGATAAACTTCATATATATTTGGAGAAGATAAGATGTCACTTGAAAGGTGCCTTATCATTAGGGTTAAAAAGTATGGGAAAATAAAGCAATACTGAAAGTAAAAACTGTATACCTTTCACAATGAATATTGTCTCATGTATATATTCCCTTACTCACTTGTTCACTTAGTTTTTAACTTAGCTGCATGTAATTTCATTAACAAACTCCAAGAGATTATGGATTTTGCTTAGGTGTTCATTTTGCTTTGTTTTCATTGTTTGTTTCTCACTAATATATTCCCCCTAAATAACACTCCACCTCACCTATAATAGAGACTTTATTAGTAAGTGTTGACTGGCTGGGTTGCCCAGGAGTAAAAGCACACGTTTCAGCTGCAAACACGCTTATGTAGGAAATGTATTGATTAAAAAGTATGATATGTGGGTAGACTCCTGGCCTATTGCTGCTTTCTGAAGATTTCTGCCTTAAGAAGAAACAAAATCCCTCATGTTATGAGGGGAGACGTCAGCAATCTATTGTCACCCCAGCATATCTGTTTCTATGGCGCTGAGTTATATATACTAAATTCGTATTTGGAATTACATCACCACATCTCTGAGATCTCTAAAATAAAACTTCAAGCAACTGTAAGATTTCACCCATAGAGCATCATATTCAGGGAAGAAACTCTTTTTACCTTTCTGAAATCCAAAGTCAAATACTTGTTTTCAAAAATAGAATCCCCATTCTCTTGGTCAGACTTTAGAACTACATATATCTTTGAAACACAGATAAATTTGAGAGATTCTCTTCACAATTTGCATATTTACTACAATTTGCTAGAGGAAAGTTATCATAGGGGATGTTCAGAACTGATTGTGAGCATTATGGGATGGCAGGATAATACGGTAGCACCATCATGGTGAAGGGCATGCTATGGGATGGTCTGGACAGAATATAACAATGTAGGAAGTTGTTGAGACAAAAACAAACTTTGACATAATTTGATAAATAATGCCTATAATCCTCTGTTCCCTTATAACTGATCCAAATATAAAACTAGGCTTCAGGATTCTCAATGATGTTACACTTACGAACCAAGGATAACCAGAGCTATCGTTTTAAATCCTTTTAAACCATGGGCTTGAGAAAGCTTTGAGAATCTGATGAAAAGTATGAATATTCAAGCCAGGAAATTATATATCTAAATACAGACTCTCATAATTTCATACAGTCGCATCCAATTTCAGAATGTTCAACCAGCCCCTGAAAACTATCCATGAACCCTTTTATCTATGAAATCAACACTCTCCTCAAAAACAACTTATCCATCATAAAGCAACCATTTGGGTAAAACATCATTAGTGTAAAAGAGTAACCAATTTAGCAAACAGGGATCAATAAAGAAAATCATTCTGAAAGACTAACTTGAGTTTTGGAGTGAATAAAATATATATTTATCTTAGAGTAAATTATATATGTGTGTATATATATGTGTGTATATGTATGTATGTATATATGCATATATATGTATATACATGTGTGTGTGTGTGTGTATAGTCCATGCAACTCTCCTGGCAAGAATACTGGAGAGGGTGGCCATGCCCTCTTCCAGGGGATCTTCCCAAGTCAGGGATCAAACCCACGTCTCCTGCATTGCAGGTGGATTCTTTACCACTGAGCCACCGAGGAAGCCTATATGCCACACTGCCATGTGTAAAATTGATAGCTTGTGCAAAGCTGTTCTTTAACACAGGGAGCTCACCTCAGTGCTCTGTGATGACCTAGAGGGGAGACAGGAGGGAGCTGCTAGAGGCAGGGAATATATGCATACTTACAGCTGATTCACGCTGTTCTAAAGCAAAAACTAACACAACATTGTAAACCAATTATCTTCCAATTTAAATAAAAACTAAAATAAGTAACACATACACATATATAGGTATGTGTAACATGTTTTTTACATAAAAAATAATGACAGTATTTCAGACTTCTGGTGCAGCAACTGTATAAAACTGAAAACATGTATCCAAAATGTGTAATTTAAAACAATCTAAGAATTATTTTCATGCCATCCACGGGGTCCTCCAAGCAAGAAGGCTGGAGTGGGTTGCCATTTCCTTTTCCAGTGGATCACATTTTTTTAAACTCTTCACTGTGACCTGTCTTGGGTGGTCCTACATGGCATGGCTCATAACTTCATTGAGTTACGCAAGTCTCTTTGCCACGACAAAGGGCAATCCATGAAGGGGATACTAAAGGAAATCAACCCCGAATATTCACTTGAAGACTATGTTGAAGCTGAAGCGCCAATACTTTGGCCATCTGATGGAAGGAGCTGCCTCACTGGAAAAGCCCCTAATGCTGGAAAAGACTGAAGGCAAAAGAAAACGGGGCAGCAGAGGATAAGATGGTTAGGTAACATCACAAACTCAATGGACATGAATTTGAGCAAACTCTGGGAGACAGTAGAGGACAGAGGAGCCTGGTGGGCTGCAGTCCATGGGGTCGCAAAGAGGAGGACATGACCTTTGCATTCATTTTTCAGTGATATTTTTCAAACATTATCTTTTTTGGAGAAAGTTTAAAGATTTGTTTCCAAGGAAACGTGTACAAAACCTCATGCTCCAATATTTTGGCCACCTGATTCAAACAGCTGACTCATTAGAAAATACCCTAATGCTAGGAAAGATTAAGGGCAGGAGGAGACAGAGGGGCGATAAAGGGGGTGACAGAGGATGAGATGGTTGGATGACATCACCGACTCAATGCACATGAGCTTGAATAAACTCCGGGACATAGTGAAAGACAAGGAAGCCTGGTATGCTGCAGTCCGTGGGGTCACAAAGAATTGGACATAACTTAGTGACTAAACAACAGAATGCAAAACCAGAAATAGATTCACAGAGAGAAAAAAAAACTTGTGGTTACCAGGGGAGAGTGTGGGAGGGGAGAAGATAATTAGGAGGTTGGGATAAACAGGTATACCCGACTGTGTATAAAACAGATAATAAAGTCCTACTATACAGCACAAGGAACTATATTCAATATCTTCTAATGACCTAAAATGGAAAAGAATATGTATACAATATGTATGTATGGGATGTATACACAAAAGAATGTAACATATAGTTTAACTGCACTCCTATATTTCAACAAGAAGGATTATTTACCATAATAGCTTATAAATGCAAAGACAGAGAAGCTACCATTTTTGAGCATTAACAAGGGACTAGTGACTGTCAGGCATTAGTGTGAATTATCCAAGAGCAATGCTGTCAGAGAGACCCTGGCACCAATACTCCATCAAGTAGAACACTTCTAACTGGATCAACACCTCATGAGCACAAAGAATAAAAAAGTGGTGACAAATGTGCTCCCCCCCAGCCCATCCCAGCAACAATGCTCCTGCCTGCAGACGCAGATTGATAACAAAGCGGCTTCCTTCTGCGGCTGGTTATAACCGCACCCTAGGGTGGGAGGTAACAAGAGTTTACATATTCAGAAGTGGGCAGTGGTTCTCCTGAGCCATGGAGGGGATCAGATAGCAAGAGATAGATCTAATTGGATTCTAGTTCTCTCGTGACCAAATTGACAGTGATTCATTTGCAGAAAATATTTAAGACAACTTTAGAAGTTGTCACCTACCTTTCATTTTTAACAACCCAAAATCTTGTTCAGTCAGGTTGAAAGCAGTAACACAAGGATTGCATATTTCATTTTTTAAAAAATATTTATATATTTATTTGGCTTCACTGACTCTTTGTCCCAGCACTCAGGATCTTTAGTCATGGCATGTGAACTCTAGTTGCGAAAAGTAGGCTCTAGCTCCCTGATTAAGGATTGAACCTGGGTCCCCTGTATTGGGAGCATGAAAACTTAGCCACTGGACCACTGGGGAAGTCCCTATTGTTATTTTTTGCTTCTTAAAGAATTGCTATGATACAATTTAAATCTTTCACTAGATTTTCTATTTCACAAAGCAAATTTAAGAAAGTGTAAAATAGAACAGTACTATATATAAATTCTACATAGATAGTTGAACATTTTTCTTAATAATATTAACTAAAGCAGTTTGTTTTTTGAGAAATGTACAGTAAGTTAGGTTCTTTTCCTCAGTGAACAGGATACAGAAACTTACAGGAAAACACTGCACCGTGAGTACATTTTAAATCAGCACTGGATTCAGGCTCATGTCATGGTCTGGAATCAGCATTATTTTCTACTTGTCACTGTAGAGTACAAGTGACGTGGAGAAGACAATTCACTAACTTAATCACCTTCTTATTTCTCATTAACTCCCTCTCCATCAAAAGTATAGTGTAACAGTAGAGTATAAGAAGTCCAGTACAATAAAAATCCTGAAAGGTGGTTAAATTATAGTTTTAAAAAGAAGCCTTCACACCCAAATTTCATGGTTTAGTCAAGAATGAAATATCTTAGCATGCATATGAAACTGAATTATTTAGCAAATCATAGACAGAACATATTCTACGTAGAATCAGACTTCATAGCTGCGTCTAAATGTTTCAGACAACAAATATTCAACGACTGCCCATTGAGTTCAGGTTATAAGGGGCGTGCCAGGCTACTGCAGCCCGGTGGGGTCCAGGTTCACTGCCACATCCTTAGGTGCGCCTTATTTGAACCAAAAAGCGCTGAGCAATAATGAAAAGTGACTCTTCTACCTCTTGGACTAAGTGACATTTAAAAGCATATCATAAGTCTCCAAGTCACTTAAGTTCCAGGAGGTGGTGATGGACAGGGAAGCCTGGAGTCCATGGGGTGACAAAAGAATCAGACATGACTGAACGACTGAACTGATAGTCACTTAAGGTTTCTTTTTGCATCAAGAGATGGTGGTGGATGGTGATGGTCCAGGTGGAAGAAGCTACTATACTGACATCACAGCCAAGGCCAAGTGTCTTTACTTCTCAGTTCAAGTGAACTTAGCTATCAATCTATCATCATCTGCTCTGATCTTAAAGTAAGCACCAAGTCATCTAGAGAAGGCATAGAGAATTGAAAAATATTCACTATAACATCAGAAGTTATGTATTTTGAGTGTTATGCCTCTTTTGCTGTTCATGAGCACGTGATTATAGCTAGTTTGGGTATTTTTTTATATTAAAAAGACATCTTAAAATTAAAACCATAAACTTCCAATACAAAAGAATTGATGGGGAGTGCTAAAAAGCCATGTATCAAAGAAAAACAATGTGAAAGTGAGTTTAAGCCAAAAAGAACAATCATTTGACTCACCGACAAAGTGGTATCATGTGAGGGAATTACATGATTGAAAATTTTGTGGCAATAACAGCAGTATACTAAACACCATGAATATCATGCAACTCCCAGCCATACCTCACTAAAACAAAACAGAAGCATTTTGAAAGTTCAAATGAAATAGTTTTATCTAACATAAACCAAATTGCTGAGCTGGAAACCACCACTTTCACAGGTCATTTTGAAGTCAAATAAAATTTTATTACTGCAAAAACAAATTGCTCTCAAAATGATTCCTGTGCAAACACTGTTATTTAAGGATTATCTGTCACCAGTTTTGAAAATATAACTGAAGAGTCAGTGCATCTGTTAGAGGATCAAATTATAATGTTTTACACTGAATAAAACACCCAAGGAAAAATGGATATATAAAAATAACTCTCTTAAATTAGAAGCACATAGTTTTTTATACATTTTCAGGGACTGATTTTATGATTGTTTTCTACTAATGAGCTGCCAATCACCGATGGAAAGATATGACAGTTATGAAATGCTCTTTTATCTGTTTCATGTTATCGTTCTATTTGGTACCACTGTCTACTTTCTGTCCCACTTAAGATATCTTAGATTCTATAGACTCTAGTCTGATACCTGGAGTTCATTCTTCACCAAGATTTTGTTCTCAGTATTCATCTACAATCTCAAATCCTTGGCAAGCTTACTTCTTGAACTATCTTCCATAAGCATATGCTCTTTGAATCTACACCAACAGCTCAGAACTCTCTTTCAAACCACAAAACTCACATTCCCAAGTGTTTCAATAACCTTTAAATCAATATATCCTACTGCAAACTTATTCATAAGGTCTAGATGATTTTCTACTATACTTTTATAATATCTATGAATGGAATCAACATCTCAACATCAGCCAGTCAGCCTCAAAATCTCATGATTTTTAACTTTTGCTTATGACACTACATGGTCAATTTAATATGATTGAGATGAATTTTAAAATAAGACATGGCTTCACTTCAGTTCACTCAGTTATGTCCAGCTTTTGGCGACACCATAGACTGCAGCATGCCAGGCCTCTCTGTCCCTCACCAACTCCTGGAGATTGCTTGAACTCATGTCCATTGAGTTGGTGATGCTATGCAACCATCTCATCCTCTGTCGTTCCCTTCTCCTCTTGCCTTCAAACTTTCCCAGCATCAGGGTCTTTTCTAATGAGTCACTTCTTTGCATCAGGCAGCCAAAGTATTGGAGCTTCAGCATTAGTCCTTCCAATGAACATTCAGGACTGATCTCCTTTAGGATGGACTAGTTGGATCTCCTTGCAGTCCAAGAGACTCTCAAGAGTCTTCTCCAACACCACAGTTCAAAAGCATCAATTATTTGGTGCTCAGTTTTCTTTATAGTCCGTCTCTCATATCCATACATGACCACTGGAAAAACCATAGCCTTGACTACATGGACCTTTGTTGGTCTCTGCTTTTTAATATGCTGTCTAGGTTGGTCATAACTTCCCTTCCAAGGAGTAAGGGTCTTTTAATTTAATGGCTGCAATCACCACCTGCAGTGATTTTGGAGCCCAAAAAATAAAGTCTGTCACCGTTTCCGTTGTTTCCCCATCTATTTGCCAAGAAGTGATGGGACCAGATGCCATGATCTTTGTTTTCTGAATGTTGAGTTTTAAGCCAGCTTTTTCACTCTCCTCGTTTTCTTTCATCACTTTCTCTTTGCTTTCTGTCATAAGGGTGGTGTCATCTGCATATCTGAAGTTATTTATATTTCTCCTAGCAATCTTGATTCCAGTTTGTGCTACATCCAGCCCCTCATTTTGCATGATGTACTCTGCATATAAGTTAAATAAGCAGGGTGACAATATACAGCCTTGAGGTACTCCTTTTCCAGTTTGGAACCAGTCTGATGTTCCATGTCCTGCTCTAACTGTTGCTTCTTGACCTGCACACAGATTTCTCAGGAGTCAGGTCAGGTAGTCTCATATTCCCATCTCTTGAAGAAATTTCCACAGTTTGTTGTGATCTACACAGTCAAAGGCTTTGGTTTAGTCAATAAAGCAAAAGTAGCTGTTTTTCTGGAACTGTCCTGCTTTTCCTATGATCTGTTGGCAATTTGATCTCTGGTTCTTCTGCCTTTTCTAATCAGCTTGAACATCTGGAAGTTCTCAGTTCACGTACTGTTGAAGCCTAGCTTGGAGAATTCTGAGCATTACTTTGCTAACCTGTGAGATAAGTGCAACTGTGCTGTAGTTTGAACATTCTTTGGCATTGCCTTTCTTTGGGACTGGAATGAAAACGGACCTTTTCCAGTCCTGTGGCCACTGTAGAGTTTTCCACATTTCCACATATTGAGTGCAGCAATTTAACAGCATCATCTTTTAGGACATGAAATAGCTCAGCTGGAATTTCGTCACCTCCACTAGCTTTGTTCGTAGTGATGCTTCCTAAGGTCCACCTGACTTCTTACTCCAGGATGTCTGCCTCTAGGTGAGTGATCACACCATGGTGGGTGTGAAGATCTGGGCCATGAAGATCATTTTTGCATATTTCTTCTGTGTATTCTTGCCACCTCTTCTTAATATCTTCTGCTTCTGTTAGGTCCATACCATTTCTGTCCTTTATTGAGCCTATCTTTGCATGAAGTGTTTCCTTGGTATCTCTAATTTTCTTGTAGAGATCTCTAGTCTTTCCCACTCTATTGTTTTCTTCTATTTCTTTGCATTGATCCCTGAGGCAGGCTTTCTTGTCTCTCCATGCTATTCTTTGGAACTCTGCATTCAGATGGGTATATCTTCCCTTTTCTCCTTTGCCTTTAGCTAAAGGCAAAGATATGGCTTAGGACCCAGTTAGTGTTCCACAGATATAGTGAGTCCCCTACTTAGGAGCCTTCAACGTTCGAACTTTCAAAGATGTGAACATGGAGCTCACTAATAAGACCTGATGGAACTGGAGGCCCAGGGAGAGGATGAAGAGAGACAAGAGGAAGAAAAAGTAACTGAAGAATCGAAACAGGTAACGGGGTCTTTATCTGAGGAGGCATTGCGTGTTTTTGAGAACAGGACCCAAACGCAGAACGTTAAAGGCTGCAGCAGCCTTCATGGATCCAAAATGGATCCAGCCCTATGGCATCACCTATGACCAGAAATAAAGAGCTACCACCCAGATATCACTGGATTGTTTTTTCAAGCGGGCAGATACAATTGAATCTTTCAAGGAACCAGAACTTGTGCCTCAACAGCAGGCATGAGGCAGCTTGCACTCCGTGTCCTGTGCTGACGACCCTTCTGCTCTACCCTCTCCCGCATCCTCTCCCTCCTCCAGGCAGCAGCTCTGCTTCTCTCTTCACTGGATGCCAGCCCCTATACGCCAACTGTTGTACTTCACTACCGTATTTTTCAAGGTACTGTACTGTAAGATTAAAAATGGTTTATTTCTTGTTTGCTTTTCATGTGTTATTTGTGTGGAGGGTACATATAAACCTATTACTCGTGTGTGTGTGTGTGTGTGTGTATGTGTGTGTGTGTGTGCATGCTTGTGCTCAGTTGCTCAGTTGTGTCTGACTCTTTGTGACCCCATGACCTGTAGCCCACCAGGCTTCTCTGTTCATGGAATTCTCCAGGCCAAGAATATTGGAGTGGGTTGCCATTCCCTTCTCCATGGGATCTTCCCGACCCAGGGATTAAACCTGGGTCTCCTGGTCTCCTGCACTGCAGGTGGATTACTACAGAGCCGATTCTGTCACCTGGGTACCTAGGCCAACTTTGTTGGAATTATGAACAAATTGGATTTAAGAAACATGCTCTTGGAATAGAACTCCTTTGTATACAGGGAACTTACTGTACTGGTTACTGTAGTTTCTACAACTGTCTTCAATATGGAATACTCAAATTTCATCAAATCGCAATCTTCCTCTTCATTAATAAGGTTGAGTTTTCCAGCCCTGTGACCCTTATAGAGTTTTCCACCTTCAAGTAACAATATATTTGTGTGCTACTTGGGTATATCTATAAGTGAAACAAATCTGTATTAAAATGAATACTGATAATCCTTTATCACCTTAAGGAATAAACTTAGGAAAAAACATATTTCACCAAGGTGCCTATTTATGTCTGCTTTTATCACAGTGAATTTTTAAGTGAACACAATTAAGAAGAAAGTTGTTTTTGACATTTTTTAAAAAGTTGGTATGGCTTTTTGTCACACACGTACACACACAAAAGTTTAATTTTAGTAGGCAAATTGTGATTCTTTTGGGTCTTAAGAAACTATATCTTAACATATCAAAAAGATTTTTTTAATATTTCACCCCTGAGTGTTTTTTAAATGTTTCTGTGTATGTATAAGTCATGTTTAATTTCATTTATTTTCCCATTCAGATGGCCATCCTGTCTCACAAATTAGATTGTTATATGTGCATAAATCAAGGGGCTTCCCTGGTGGCTCAGACAGTAAAGAATCTGCCTGTAATGCAGGGGACCTGGGTTCGATCCCTGGGTCAGGAAGATCCCCTGGAGAAGGGAATGGCAACACACTCCAGTATACTTGCTGGAGAAACCCATGGACAGAGAAGCCTGCTGGGGCTATGGTCCATGGGGTTGCAGACAGTCAGACATGACTTGAGTGTTTTTGTTTTTTTTTTAATGTTTTTTGTATATGGTACAAGTCATATTTAATTTCATTTATTTTCCTACGGATCGCCAATATTCTAAATACTTGTCCATTCTGCCTCACAAATTAAACTACTATATGTATATAAATCAATTTCTGTCTTTTTAAAATCTTTTTCAATGTACTATTTGGCTGTTCTTGAACAGAAAACAGCATATAGTCATACCTTTATAATAAACTTTAATGCCTTGGTTACTCATAGCCCATTACTTTTCTATATTAGTTTTCAAGTTAGCTAACTGAGTTCCATGAAATTCTATAATAATCTCATTGCAATAATGCTTAATTTATAAAATTACTGGAGGACACTATACATAACTGTAATATTAAATTTCCCAGCAGTAAACATGGTGTTCCTCTCTTCATTTATTTACATTTTATGTTTTTTTTCTTTTAAAGACTATATGAACAACTCCAAAGATGGCTACTGAAAATATAAGGAATATATATAAAACTGCTATTGCATACACTCCTGTCGGCTAGAAAATGCCAGCATCAGATTTGTGATCTGATTATCAACATCCCAAAGCTGAATCCAGGGGTATGGAATAAAAACTTTTTTTATTCCAAAAACTTTTTTTATTTCCATGGTGGAAAAAGTAACCACTGTTAGAGTTCTCAAAAATGTCAGCTGTTAAAATGTTCTAGCTCTTGGCTCCTCCCCCATCACCGAGAGAGACACTGCCTCACTTAAGACACATACACAGCTTTATTGCTCTCCAACTACTATTTTAGTAAAGTTCTAATTATCTTTACAAAGATCTCACACATCTGTTTTTAGTTTAACTGAAAGGTAGCAACTGTGTAGTTGTCATGAGTAGGGTAAAATTTTTCACACCTTTCACCATGGGTTCATCACACGACTTTCAGTTTTTCCCCAGTACTTACAACTCTGAAATCATCTTGTGTAACATGCATTAGCTTCATTGCCCCTCTCTGCCTTCCAGAAGAGGGGTTCCTGGAAAACTGACAAGTCTCTGTTCTGTTTATTGCCGCATCCTCAGCATCAAGAACAATACCTGGTCCATAGGAGGTGCACAGTGTGTTTGTTGAACTAATAAATTGATATGTATCTAGTGATATGCCTTATATGTAAGTATACAAGAGTCAGACTGTCTTAATGGTTTCATGATTTTTGGAAATTCACTAGCGATCCAAGAGTTAGGACTCTGAGCTTCCACTGCCCAGGTTCAATTCCTGGTTGGAGAACTAAGATCTTGCAAACCACGCAATACAGCCAGGAAAAAAAAAAAAAAAAAAACACCAAAAAACCAAAGTTCTATGATTTTGTAATACTGCCGTCCATTTAACAAGGACACCAAAAGAACTGGCATCCTAGCCAAACCACGAGCATCTACTCAATAAAAATGACTGACTTGAGGCTCCTCCCACTCCTTCCTTTCAATTCTTTTTACCCACTTATTACACTTTAACAAGTCTCGATTTTTCCCCTCTCATTTAAAAGGGCTTTCCTTTTCCTCTCTCCATTTATCTCACCCTAAGGAATTTCTTTAGGAATAAAGCTTAGAATGTTTCAGACAAATTTCATAGGGCTATATAGTCACAAGGCTGAAGTGAACTTAAATGTTTTTGTTTTAACTCTTGAACAAAAAGATGAGCACAGCACGTAATTATCTTCTGCTTCTAAGAAATTTCCTCTTTTGTATACTGTCTCTGTGAAGCTCTATCCTCCATAATCTTCTTGAAGATGTTATCCTTATAAATGGCTTTTATCTTCTTTACCTATACATAAATTGATATTGCACAGTTGTTTCCATCAGGTTTATAACAAACACTTTTTTTTAAAAAAGAAGAAATATGGAATGAGTGCTTCAAAAGAATGCTGAGTTACTATATCACTGATACATAACCACCATGAAGTTAAAGAAATCCTTTAAATACAAAGCTGTTTCCTATGAGGAAATAAATGGTTTTCTCACCCATTCATGTTCACCACAGTATCCCAAAGTTTAACCCAATTTTAATGCCATTTATTTGTATATTATATCTTGCTATAGTTACATGACAACAAAAGCTATGCTTTATAAAATTTCTGCAACGTATCTTTAAAGAAACTGTTCAAAGGAAATGGTAAAGGGGAAAAGATCATAGAAAGCACTGAAGACTGAGTGATTCAAAACACGAAAAGTCAACATGGAGGGAAAATCCTATAGGTCAACAGAATAAAGGTTCACAAGCAGGAGCTTTTTTGTGTCGAGTATATGGTACCAAGAAAATCAACATGGGACATAAAGGCCTAATCCTTGGTATTCCTTCCTGTGAATAGATCAGGCTGCGGTAGCAGCTGCAACTTCTCTGAAGGAGATGCCAACACGGGGCTTTAATCAGCTTAGGGTGGGAAGTGTGTAAGAAATTCTTTGCAAATATGAGCACTAAAAAAGAGACAAATGGAAAGAAGTGGAACAAATCTAGGCAATTTATAGAGGAACAGGCCTAAAAAGGATTAGGTTTAAAAATATTATCCTGGCAAAGACCGGAAATCAAGAAACAAACAAGTAAGCGCATGGACCCAGTGAGTCTAACCAAAAAGTGACTGTGTTGTCCAGAGTTTTCGGTTACAGTTTTGATGGAATATATGAAGTGGTGCAGGGATAATAATAAAAACAAGTGAATGAATAAACTGACTCTTGTAATGGGCCTTGCATAAGAGAATTCATCTGTTATGACTGTCATCTATTTCAAAGCATCCAATCATTTTTGCTCAATATCTATATATTTTGGTTTTTGTTTATAGATTAATATAAAGTGTGCTTAAATAATTAACTCAAGTGAAAATGAGTTAAGAAAGAATCCAGGAAACTTTGTTAAAGAGAATATATTTCTTAGACTATACTGCTTAAATACTGTAGCCACAGGCTTTAAAAGATATATTTTTTAATGTTATTGGCTAGTCTGTAATACTCTATTACTGTAAATGGACACTGGGACCCTGACCATGTGTTGTCCATAGAAAGAAAAATGTGTCACCAAGGATGTGTCAACTTCAGGCTTTTAACTTTGTACTACTGCCTGTTATAGACCTCTAGAGACTAGTTCTCAAATGCTTTTTTTTTTTTTTTTTTTGATAAATCTATACTTTCTTTGGTACTCAATAATCAAATGGCATATTTAAAGGAATAAACCTAATCAAAGAATAAATAACAAAAAAAACTTAAGATTATAAAAGTAAACCTCTTTAAAAATCATACATAAGATCACTAAACCTCTATTTACCACTTAGATTAAAAATAATACTTTTGCCCACTCTGGTTATACCTGGACTCCTTTAACCAATAGTCACAGCTCAGTCCTTTGCCACGCTTGTCATAAATACAATAATATACTGAAATTTATTTGTACATATACAATATGTACACACACATCACTAAACCCAAATATAAACAATGAGTCACAGATGTGGATTTCTGGGAAATCAGAAAAGGAGTCTATGGTCTGAAACAAACAAGGCTAGGACTTCAAATCCCAAAACGTGATTAAGGATTTGTTGATTCTAACACACACATTAGCAGACATTTCTGGTGGCATCGCTTTGATTAGCTCCAACTGGAATACGCTGTTGACTCAGAGCTTCAAAGGGTGGGCGGCCAGAGTGGGACCAGCACACAGCCATGGACCAAATGCATACATTGACCTCATGCCATGAGAGCATCCAGGCACATCAGCCAGGCTCTCGAGCTTAGAGCTGTTCTTTAATTAAAGAATGTGTTTAAATTTTATCTCCTTAACCAGGCTGGACATTACTTGAGGCCACAGATATGCTTTGGTATGTTTTCCTTTCCAACATTCCAAGTCAATGCAACTGAATATAGAATTTCAAATGATTCCATCTTTGACGAACCATTCTGCACCCAATAAGCACTTAAGTACATATGAATCTTAGGATTTCTGTGAATGACAACATTCAGACTGTTAGTCATTTGTTAAAAAAAAAAAAAAAACCCAACAAACTCTTACACTGAAAGAAAGTATCTGTATAACATGAAATCTAGAAAACTTAGCAGTGGCCACAGGACTAGAAAAAGTCAGTTTTCATTCCAATCCCAAAGAAAGGCAATGCCAAAGAATGTTCAAACTGCCAAACAATTGCACTCATCTCACACACTAGCAGCAAAGTAATGCTCAAAATTCTCCAAGCCAGGCTTCAAGAATATGGAAACCGTGAACGTCCAGATGTTCAAAGCTGGATTTGGAAAAGGCAGAGGAACCAGAGATCAAATTGCCAACATGCGCTGAATCATAGAAAAAGCAAGAGAGTTCCAGAAAAACATCTGCTTAATTGAGTACGCCAAAGCCTTTGACTATGTGGATCACAATAAACTGTGGAAAATTCTTCAAGAAATGGGAATACTAGACCACCTGACCTGCCTCCTAAGAAATCTGTATGCAGGTCAAGAAACAACAGTTAGAACTGGACAAGGAATAATAGATTGGTTCCAAATCGGGAAAGGAGTACGTCAAGGCTGTATATTGTCACCCTGATTGTTTAACTTATATGTAGAGTACATCATGTGAAATGCAGGGCTGGAGCACAAGTTGGAATCAAGATTGCCAGGAGAAATATCAATAACTTCAGACATGCAGATGACACCACCCTTAAGCAGAAAGCAAAGAAGAACTAAAGAGCCTTTGATGAAAGTGAAAGAGGAGAGTAAAAAAGTTGACTTGTTCAACATTCAGAAAACTAAGATCATGGCATCTGGTCCCATCACTTCATGGCAAATAGATGGGGAGACAATGGAAACAGTGTCAGACTTTATTTTTTTGAGCTCCAAAATCATTGCAGATGGTCATTGAAGTCATGAAATTAAAAGACACTTGCTCCTTGGAAGAAAAGGTATGAACAATCTAGACAGCATATTAAAAAGCAGAAACATTACTTTACCAACAAAGGTCCATCTAGTCAAAGCTATGATTTCTCCAGTAGTCATGTATGGATGTGAGAGTTAAAGAAAGCTGAGTGAGAAAGAATTGATGCTTTTGAAATGTGGTGTTGGAGTAGACTCTTGAGAGTCCCTTGAACTGTAAGGAGATCCTACCAGTCCATCCTAAAGGAAATCAGTCCTGAATATTCTTTGGAAGGACTGATGCTGAAGCTGAAACTCCAATACTTTGGCCACCTGATGCAAAGAGCTGACTCGTTGGAAAAGACCCTGACAATGGGAAGGACTGAGCGTGGAAGAAGGGATGACAGAGGATGAGATGGTTGGGTGGCATCACTAACGTGATAGACATGAGTTTGGGTAATCTCCAGGAGTTGGTGATGGACAGGGAGGTCTGGCGTGCTGCAGTCCATGGGGTCCCAAAAAGTCAGACATGACTGAGTGACTGAACTGGTATAACACTAAATGCATCATGAGATTTACAAAATAAACACAACATCTAGTATTTATTATAACTGACTCCTGCCAAGATTAGGCTTATCCAACTACTTTTCACCCATCTAGATTAGCAACTCACGGAATAGGTTAAGAGAAATAGTTTGACCACAGCTCTCATCTCTTCACCCCTGAAACCAAAGCAAGCATGACTGCCAGCCTTCTTCCTGGGGATCCAGTTCAGAACCTGCTCTGGATCACTGTTTCTGTTTTTGCTGCTGCTAAGTCGCATCAGTGTGTCCGACTCTGTGCGACCCCATAGACGGCAGCCCACCAGGCTCCGCCGTCCCTGGGATTCTCCAGGCAAGAACACTGGAGTGGGTTGCCATTTCCTTCTCCAGTGTGAAAGTGAAGTCACTCAGTCATGTCTGACTCCTCGTGACCCCATGGACTGCAGCCCACCAGGCTCCTCCGTCCATGGGATTTCCCAGGCAAGAGTCCTGGAGTGGGGTGCCACTGCCTTCTCCCACTGTTTCTGAAAGTGTGGTAAATGAACTACTAGCAGTTCTTAATGTGATTTTGGTTAGTACATTAAAAAGGCATGTTCTTTAACAGTTGATAATTCACTTTAATAGATATTATATATACATAAATTATATTTTTGTTTCCATGGATATTTCCTACTGCTTTTTTTTTTTTTTAAATCTATTCATTTAAGAGAAGAGTTGCTCAAAGTAAGGGAAAATTTCTAGGAAATATATGAGGGAATATAGGGAATATATGAGTGGCTAACAGTTGCGTATAATTTTGGTAAAAACTATGAACATGTATAAAGCAGTGTCATATCTTGAATAACAGCAAGAAGTTCATGAGAATGGAATCAAGGCTGACGTGCTTACTGTTTTATATGAAGGGTCCATCCAGCATGTTCTTTGGATTTATTATGCTCTTAAAAAACATTGGTGGGAAGTATATAATTTGCCTTGTCACTTGATATAAAAAAATTAGGAACCCAAAATGAGTAGAAGAAATCATAAAATCATAGCAGAAACAGATGAAATAGAAACGAAGAAAACAATATCAAACAAAAATGAAACTAAAAGCTGGTTTTTTGAAAAGAAACAAAATTGATAAACCTTTAGCCAGACTCATCAAGAAAAAAAGGGAGAGGACTCATATCAATAGAATTACAAATGTAAAGGAAGAAGTTACAAGAGACATTAAGGAAATAAAAAAAGATCATAAGAGATTACTACAAGCAACTACATGCCAATAAAATGAACAATCCAGAAAAAATGGACAAATTCCTAGAAAGATACAACAGCTGAACTGAACCAGGAAGAAATAGAAAATATGACCAGACCAATCACGAGTAATGAAATTGAAACTGTGATGAAAAATCTTCCAACAAGCAAAAGTTCAGGACCAGACTGCTTCACAGGTGATTTGTGTCAAACATTTAGAGAAGAGCTAACATCTTTCCTTCTCAAACTCTTCCATAAAAACTGAAGAGGGAGGAACACTCCCAAGCTCATTCTATGAGGCCACCATTACCCTGATACCAAAACCAGACAAAGATATCATTTAAAAAAAAAAAAAAAGATTAGAGGCCAATAACACTGATGAACATAGATGCAATAACCCTCAACACAATACTAGCAAACAGAATCCACAAAACATTAAAAGGATCACACATCATGATGAAGCATGATGAAGTGGGATTTATCCCAAGGATGCAAGGATTCTTTAATATGTACAAATCAATCAATGTGATATACTATATTAACAAATAGAATAATAAAAACCACATGATCATTTCAATAGATGCAGAAGAAGCTTTTGCAAAATTCAGCACACGTTTATGATAAAAACTCTCCAGAAAGGGGTCATAGAGGGAACCTACCTCAACATAATAAATGCCACGTACATGACAAAACCCACAGCAAACATCATTCTCAGTGGTAAAAAACTGAAAGCATTTCTTCTAAGATCAGGAACAAGATAAGGGTGTCCACTCTCTCCACAACTAAACATATTTTGGAAGTCCTAGCCACAGCAATCAGAGAAGAATAAGAAATAAAAGGAACCTAGATAGGAAAAGAAGTAAAAAATGTAAGAATCATCAGCTTTGAGCAAAAAACAGGAAAATTACATATGCAAAGTGATTCAATGAATACTAAAGTCCAGTGTTGCAAAGATCTTTTGTTGCTTTTACTGAAACTACCACAAGTCATTCCTGGTCAAAGCCCTGAAAGCTGGCCCCTGGATTACAACGATATAACAAATTTTGTGTTTATTGTTACATATGCACCTATCAACACTTGCAGAAGTAATGATCAGATTTGTAGGACTGAAGACAGTGTGGCATGGCCAAATACCAGATACAAAATCCCTTCTATACTAAAATCAAAACCAAAACCTTAACAACCCTTTGGACATTAGCTCTGAGACATTAAATTACAAGATGCTCAAAAAATGTGATAACAACTGTATAGTAATCATCCAATTGCATAATTGTAAACATGTACAGTTGTGCATTATATGATTAATAAGTTGTCTTGACTACAACAAATATGGAAAGAAAAAATAACATATACCATAAAATAACCATTTTCAAGGAATTAAAAAAGTAAAACCATAGATCATAAGCTGTATATCAATATTTATTTAAATATTTAAAATATTTATTAAATATCCAGTATGAAGACTCAAACACAAGAACAACTTTAGTTTAAGGTGGTTTCTAGACAGACCTTGGAGAACAATGAAGACTCAGATAACAACAAAATCTATGACTGGCGAAACGGATCTTACCCAATCTGGGGAGAATTTACACATGATAAAATCAAGACAGCTGAAATAAACAACAGCAAAAAAAATCAGCAGTTTCCCTATGATTCAACTAAAGAAATTAAACAAGCCAATCCACCTGAAAAAAAAAAAAAGACAAGACAATACTGCATTTCCCTCCAGCTGCCTCTTAGTCAAAAACATTGGGTAGATGTCAAACAGAATAAAACTTCTCTGTTTAATAATTTATTTTTGAAATAGCTAGGGTGACTTTAGGTATATGCACCACCCTGATCATGTAGATATTGAAATTATCAGAAAACAAAGCAAAAATAACTGATGAGTGCAGAAAGAATTAAGAGAGCTGTTGGGTTAAAACTGCATCCATAAGTTCATGTATATCTATTTTAAGATCCCACATGTGAGTGATATCATATGATATTTGTCTTTGTCTGAATTTCTTCACTTATGATGATTATCTGTACGTCCATCCATGTTGCTCCAAATGGTAAAATTTCATTCTTTTTATGCCTGAGTAGTATTCCATTGTATCTATGTAACCACATCGTTATCCATGCCTCTGTCCATAGACATCTAGGTTGCTTTCATGTCCTGCCTATCGTGAATAGCGCTGCTGTGAACACTAGTGTGCGTGAATCTTTCAGAATGTTAGACCGTCCCAAGCAGACTGAATCCAGGAATGCACCCAGTAGGTGCACATAGCAGAATGTACAAATGTCAATAATGTCCTCCTCTGGACTAGAATAACAGAATTGGAGGTAATAAAGATCAAAAATAGACCAACTCACTGGGAATTGGGCTGAATCTAAAGCTTATCAACCTTCCCTCTAGTCACAGAGCTGAAGAGAAAGTGTGACCATCATTCAAATGGATGCTGAGCCCTTAAAAGTCCACACACTGATCACCAGCACAAACCAGGTCTACCAGATGTCCCTTCACTCAATCAAGCTAAATAGCAAAATAAACATATGAGACTATGACCAAATTACTGCAGCCCCAGCAAAAGGTAATATTATCCAGGCAGATCAGAGAAAGTGAATCTCAAAAGTGACTTAGCACAGAAATGTGACAAAATAATTTTAAAACTGGTTCATATTATCAATGAAATCTTAAGGAACCATTACCCCTCAAGCTGTGGGAGAATTTTTAGACAGGAAACGAAAAGGATTGTAGATTCAATTTAAGAATGATAAATACTCCTGGATGAAAATGTAAAGTTGGGACAGAAGAGATCAAACACAAACACTTGGTTGCGCTGACCAAAATAAAACAAAACAATGACTCGAGTAAGCAAATAGTTTCCTTGTGTCCATGACAAACTTAATGAAAGAAGATCTATTCCTAATCCTATCCCCACAATATTTTAAATTATAAAAACATAGGGGAACGTCCCTGGTGGTCCAGTGGCTAAGAATCCACCTGCCAATACAAGGGACCTGGGTTCAATCTCTGGGCCATGAAGATCCCAGATAGAGCCTGCAAGCCACAACGCCGGAGCCCGTGTGCCCTAACTACTGAAGCCCGAGTGCCTAGAGCCCGTGATCCACAATGAGAAGCCACCACAATTGGAATCATGCACACATCTAGAGAGCAGCCCCCGCTTGCTGCAACTTTAGAAATCCCGTGCAATGCACAGCACCAAAGACACAGCACAGCCAAAAATAAACAAATATATAAACAATTATTTTAAAATATGGGGAAAAAATCCTAAACTTCAAATGACTTATTCTGTCTACTCTTTCCAATACAGTTTTGAAGTAAATACTGTTTAATCTCCCATTTAATAGCTGAGTAATTATCACAGAGAATTATACAAGACATTGGAGGCAGGGTTAATGGATAATGAAGACTGAAGAAGTCTTCCAAAACAGCAGTCACTATTTACAGTGCTGAGGGTTGTGACCACTACAATTTCTCCAGATTTCACTGTTTAATTCTTTATAAATAAGATTATAACACGAGTCTCTTCATAATACAGAATTTCTGGTGAGAAATTTGGAATATGCTTAAAATATAAAATATGCATCATTTTCATATTATTTATTAGGGTAAGGGTAACTTTATTAAAGCTTCCCTGATAGCTCAGTTGGTAAAGAATCTGCCTGCAATGCAGGAGACCCCGGTTCAATTCCTGGGTCGGGAAGATCCCCTGGAGAATTGATAGGCTACCCTCTCTAGTATTCTTGGACTTCCCTTGTGGCTCAGCTGGTAAAGAATCCGCCTGCAATGCGGGAGACCTGGGTTTGATACCTGGGTTAGGAAAACCCCTTGGAGAGGGAAATGCTACCCACTCCAGTATTCTGGTCTGGAGAATTCCATGGACTATATAGTCCATAGGGTCACAAAGAGTTGGACACGACTGAGCAATTTTCACTTTCATCTTTATTAAAATTATAAAAGTTTTAATTTTTTCTCATTGCTAACAACATATGTTTGTTTGTTGAAAAAATATCCAAATAAAAAAATGCCAGTAGAATACCTAAGCACAATACCCAGTCCTCTTATAAAAGCATCTTCAATTAACAGATCAAATTTATCTCTTTTACACTTGTCAACAATCAAAAACAATACCTCACTTTCACACTCATAGATAACAAAAATCTACCAAAATATGAGGATCAAGCACCCATTTCCATCAAGCAAAGACAGCTGCAGTTGAAGAAAGCAAAGCAATTTATTTATTTTCTTTTGTACGTAAATTTTTTATTTTTCCACTTTAGTTTTCCTGTTTCATCTAAGTCAAGAATTTATGTGTGTACTTCTCTAATGAGTTAAAATGTCAGACTTTTATGGTGTATAATTCAATGTTTTTCTGTACATTCACAGAGCTGTGCAGCCAACACTATCTAATATTCAAATACTGTGTCACCCCAATGTGAAAATTCACACCTATTATCAGTCTCGTACCCATTTTCCTCTCCCCCCAATCTCACCACATTCACCAATGTACTTTATATGGATTTTCCCATTTGGGGTATTTCATATTAACAAGATCATATAATAAGTGGCCTTTTAGGAATAGCTTCTTTTACTTTGCTTCCTTATTGGTTACCTGTCTGGATGATGAATTCACTGTTAGAAGTGCAGTATCAACACCGCTACTGTTACTGAATTGTCTGTTTCTCCTTTCTTATCTGTTAGTATTTACTTAGTATATCGGGGTACTCCCATGAAGTAGGATGTAAGCAGGGTTTTTAGTAGATGTCCTTTATCAAGTTGAGGAAACTTCCCCTACTCCTAGTTTGCTGAGGTTCTATTGGTAACAGATTTTAGATGATTTCGTCCCTATTATCTGCATATCAAATGATCACATATTTTTCCTGCTTTATTTTGCTAGTATGGTCACTTTCATTGATTTTTGTTTTAGTTTGGGTTTTGCCATTGTTTTTGCTGTTCTTTTTATTTTATTTATTTTAACCATTTAATTTTATCTGAAACTTTATCATATTCATTTGTTTATTTTTAAACTGAAGGATAACTGCTTTAAATATTGTATTAGCTTCTGCTTTTCAACAACATGATTCAATATGAATCAGCTACATTAAACTTTTTTTTTTTTTCATTTGTTTTTATTAGTTGGAGGCTAATTACTTTACAATATTGTAGTGGTTTTTGCCATACATTGACATGAATCAGCCATGGATTTACATGTGTTCCCCATCCCGATCCCCCCTCCCACCTCCCTCTCCATCCCATCCCTCTGGGTCTTCCCAGTGCACCAGCCCCAAACACTTGTCTCATGCATCCAGCCTGGGCTGGTGATCTGTTTCACCCTTGATAGTATACTTGTTTCAATACTATTCTCTCAGAACATCCCACCCTCGCCTTCTCCCACAGAGTCCAAAAGTCTGTTCTGTACATCTGTGTCTCTTTTTCTGTTTACATTAAACTTTTAATTTTATATTGGAGTGTAGTTGATTAACAATGTTAGTTTCAGGAGTACCACAAAGTGACTCAGCTATACATATACATGTACCTATTCTTTTTCAAATTCTTTTCCCATTTAGATTGTTGTGTAACATTGAGCAGAGTTCCCTGTGCTACACAGTAGGAGTTTGTTGATTACCTATTTTAAATAAAGCAGGATGTATACATCCATCTCCCCAAACCCCCTAACTTCCTCCCCCTTCTTCCCATCCTTCCCCCTGCCCCTATAACCACAGACTCATTCTCTAAGTCTATGAGTCTGTTTATACTTCGTAAATAAGCATTATAGACTTCAGTTCCTTTCTGTCTCTTTTAAGTTGCTTACTTTCTTAAAACCCTACTCTTGGAAAAGAGCCCAATTGTGACACAGATAACAGGAAAATGAATTCTCCAAAGGCACAAGAAAACCAAACAAGTGAGTGTCATTAGCAAATACAGTACATTAATAATAAAGAATAAAGCTGCTGATCAGTCGTTAAGCCTTTACATAAACAATGGAGCATTTACTCCAAATTTCAGTATTTTAAAACATGATTTATGGACATTTTTGAGCTACCGTATAGAACATGCAGATTTTCACTGTTTTGATTTTAAACAATAACACATTATTTTCCTCTCTTGAAATAAATATAGTTAAGACTGTATATTACCAGGCAGACCTTCTAAGCTACAATTTATATCTCACATAGTAATAAGTCTTCCAAGTCTTACATATCTTATATATGACTGTTTCATTATAGTACAACAGAAAAACCTGTTTCTTTTTCTTTTTTTTTTTTATTTTAAAATTTGAGTCTTCAATCCTTGGCATTTACTATGTATCTTTTAATTCCTTCGCAAATTGTACCAAGGAATTTTCTGACAAAAATATTTAGGGAAAACAAACTGCCTCAATATTCAAAAACCTTAAGAGAATTCTCTCCCCTATTTCCAAGACAAAATAATACAAAAATACAACACGGTATAAATTTAATGTGAAGAAGTATTAAGGAGGTTATCCATAAATGTGCATGAAATGCCCCAGATATAAGACAATCTAAAAAATACTCCAAAAACATAAGATAGTTAAAATATCACTTTAAATAAATAAAGACACAGGGTTCAAAAAGCTAAAATATGCCACACATAAAGTTTATAATTACAGAAAGTTGTATTGATAAAGATTTTTCTTCTTCTTAAAAAAGTAAAAATTGGCTCAATGGAGATATTTTCACTAAAATTAATCAGCAGTAGATTCTCAAATGGGGTTTCCTTGGTTGCACAGTGGTAAAGAACTGCCTGCCAACGCAGGTGACATGGCTTCAATCCCTGGGTCGGAAAGATCCCCTAGAGAAGGAAATGACAACCCTCTCAGTATTCCTGCCTGGAGAATTCCATGGACAGAGGAGCCTGATGGGCTACATACAGTCCATGGGATTGGCAAAAGAGTGGGACACAGCTGAGCAACTTAACAACAGCCACGGATTCTGAAACAGACTTCCCTAAAGCCCTTTTAAGCACAAATGTAAATGAAACACATACTGCCTTGTGAAGATACCTGCAGCCTTCAAGGCCACAATTTTACAGAAAATGTCACTTGGTCACTCTGGCTTGATGTCATCACTGGTCTAGCCTTAATATCATTCTTATGCACTTCTCCTCATGTGTCTCTGTCTATATCAAACAAGACTGCATTCTTCTTGTACTGAATTCTTCTACCGTATTTTCCTATTATTTCAGAATAGAGTACAGTTGGAAAAAAACCTAAGAGGTCATCAGGTCCAACTCTTAATTTACAGATGAGGAGTGTGTAACTAAGCACCATGATACGATAAGACCAAAGTCAGTGGATGAAAACCATTCGGGTTTTTCAGACTCTGAAACTGAACACACACCCAGGACAGCTTCAGACCTTGGTTTTCCTCTCATTCCAGCCCACAATACTACCCTCTCTTTCACAAACTTACAATTAGCCTACCTCGAGAATGATCAATTTCAGGGGCAGGGGCTATATTAACTCCTTTTTTGAAATGCCTTAAAAAATGCAAACATTCAAATATTCTTGTCTTGATCGATAACACTGGCAATTTACCTTAGGCAGAAGAAAACAAATTAGCCAGAATAATTTCAAAGACCATTTGCTGTTGCATGTCACTGAATTATAGTATTCCTATGCATTTTCTGAACTATCTTCTTGATAAGGGTAAGGATATCTTAAGGATCTGAGACTTGCTTTTTCCCTCTCAGTACCTTAAAGAAAACTCAAGTAGTTTATCTAAACTGCTATTTTCTAAATTGTGATTTTTATCCACTGAAAACTTAACAGTATCATCATAGCTTATGGGGACCTTTTAGGGTTTTACTTTTACCTATGTGATGTGAAAGTCGCTCAGTCATGTCCGACTCTTTGTGGCCCCATGGACTAATACAGTCCACGGAATTCTCCAGGCCAGAATACTAAAGTGGGTAGCCTTTCCCTTCTCCAGGGGATCTTCCCAACCAGGGATCAAACTGAGGTCTCCCACATTGCAGGCAGATCCCGAGCATCTACCTAAACCCAAGCACACCCACAAGAAGCTTTGGATCTCTTGACAAACACCATTCACACATCATTTTTGAAGGGACGTTAAGGATGCCCACCTCTTACAGGCCAGTTAGAATTTATTCACTCTGACTCTCAGCAGAAGAGTTAAGCATGTGTATTCTTTTGTGGGTCCGTAAGGACCTCTTTCCATCTATTTAAGTCAAGTCCTGTTTGGATACTGCCTCTAAGAAAAAGCTAAGCAAGACAGGAGGAAACCCATGCAAAGGCAAACCCAGCAATTAGTTTTGACCTTCAAATATATTTAGATTCCACAATAATGTCTCATTTGTGTTGTTGTTGTTCAGCTGTAAGTCCTACTCTTTGTAACCCCTGTACTGTAGCACGCTAGACTCCTCTGTCCTCTACCATCTACCAGAGTTTGGTCAAATTCATACCAATGGAGTCGGTGATACTATCTAACCATCTCATCTTATGCTGACCCCTTCTCCTTTGATTTTCAATCTTTCCCAGCATTAGGGTCTTTTCCAATGAGTTGCCTCTTCACATCAGGTGCCCAAAGTATTAGAGCTTCAGCATCAGTCCTTCCAATGAATATTCAGGATTAATTTCCTTTAGGATTGACTGGTTTGATCTCCTTACAGTCTAAGGGACTCTCAAGAGTCTTCTCCAACACCACAATTTGAAAGCATCAATTCTTCAGTGCTCAGCCATTTTTATGTATCAACTCTCACATCTGTACATGACTACTGAAAAAAAATAGCTTTGACTGTATGGACCTTTGTCACATTTACTTGTTTATATTAATTAAGTGAAATCATGTATATGTAACATTTGTGAAATTTGATGCATTCTTCATTCTTATTTTTCTCCCTTTCCTTATAATAGAAATAGGTCATGAAACCAAAGACTGTTATAATTATTAAAAATGCATACTTTAGGAAAATATAAATACTATGCTACATTTTTATTGAGCTTCAGTATTGCTTTCTGTAGCTGATTGAAACATATACATATGTATTTTTTGATGCAATTGTTAATCTAAGAGGTCTGTCATCTACAGAAAGAAAGTTTATATTTGTATTGAGAGACTATTTCAGATGGCTTTGTTCTGTCTTGTACAAACTCTGTCAACTACACAATGTCTACTTAGGATCAATTTAAAAGTTCCAGTTTTCTCAGAAAATGAGAGAAACCACCCACTAAGTTGACTCTAAATAATTGCGCTGAGGTTGACTAATATGGTCATGGAGCTGTTAGAAGGTAGAGGCACTTGTGTGTGTGTTTGTGCTCGGCCACACATTTGGCTGACTCTTTATGACCCCATGACTATAGTCCACCAGGCTCCTCTGTCCATGGGATTTTCCAGGCAAGAATACTGGAGTGGCTTGCCATTTCCTCCTCTAAGGCATAATCCCAACCCATGGACCGAACCTGTGAAAGAGACACTTATCTGACCCAAACATCAAATGTACAGAAGTTGAGGCTTAGCAGACAGGGACTCCAGATTCTCCACAGCAAATGTTTCATGTGAAGGTGATTTTACACTTGTTCAAACTGATTGCCTCGCTACCATGAGGCAAACTAAATCTAACGAATTCTACTAAAGTGGAAGTTTTTTTTTTTTTTTTAATATTATTTTATTAGTTGGAGGCCAATCACTTCACAACATTTCAGTGGGTTTTGTCATACATTGACATGAATCAGCCATATCATCTGTGTTTTCTTAGAAAAGAATGATGCAATCCACAGGCTTCAAGTTGCTGAGAGTTCAGGCTTGGCTTAGGCAAGCCTTTCCTAAAAAGAACCTTTCCAGTGCCTATGTGTATCATAAACCTTTAGACAAAAGATATTTTCAGAGTATGCCTGGCACTGCTGCTTCAGGTGCTGCATATTTGGAGAAACCATAATAATAATAACAGTATTCCTTACGTCAGCCATTTGAGAACAAATGTCCTAACCTAAGCAGAAATATCATATGAGGAAAAAAAGGACTCAGGCCTACAAATGTGTATATGTATGTGTCTGTGTGTGTGTGTTCACACACACATTCATCCATCCTTATGCAAACATTTAATATTTAAATATTTTACCAGCAGCTCTACTCCACAAACAGAAGGTCTATGTCAGTTGATTTTATAATATCTCTTCCATGTAAATAGCATCCAACAAAATCTTGCATTACTTATACGTCCTAATACAAATGATGAATATCACCTTTAATAGGTCAATGAAAATGTAAATTTCAAAAATGTGGGGGCTGTAAAGATTAATAAAAATGCATTTAATAAAGGTTAGAATATTTATGAACCCTTTCACATTGCATGTATGATTTAAGACTTAACATTTCTAAAGTTTAAATATGAATAGCATAGAAAAATAAAAAGTTTCAACTGGTAATTTGAAGGAAGCACTCATTAACTCTCAAATTGCTGCTGTTTCATTTCCTAAGATGTAGGCATCTATATTCCTTATTTTCAGTTTCTAGTATGGCAAAATAATTTTGTCAATTCTTTTAGCATCCTAGCACACTTAGAGAAAGATTTAATAGTACACTACATTTTGTCTCCTAGGTTGATCATTATCACCTAGAATTCCCATTCAATTATTAAAATTTTGCACTGCAAAACCCAACCTACAGCCAATTTAGCAGGAAACAATACTTGGGGGGGGGGGGAGTGGGGAGAAATGAAATAAGAACTCAGAGGCAGATAAGAATTGAGGAAGGTTATTTTAGAGCAAGAGAAACTTGTAGCAAGGTCTCTTACATAAATTCATAATTACTGATATAAGTATATCGGGGGGTACATTTTTTAGAGACTTCACTTATCTGTCAGTAAAATGCCAAAGTACCAGGAACTATTTGTAGATGACCAAAAGATTAAATGCTACTTCATCCTTAATGATTATTCCTACAAGATTTGTTGTTTCAGTTGAGACTTTACAAAAACAAAAAATCTCTGTACAAAAATAGAAGTTTCTATCATTCAGCAGGTTATATGAACTATAGCGGATTAGTATTTGGTAGACACAATTTTGTTAATACTCCAACTGTCATCCCACTCTAACTATACTCTGTTAACAGAATCTTGGGTTTTTTCCTTCAGAAAAATAGACTCAGAAATGATCTAATAAAATGAATGGCAGTGTCTTTGCCCATGTGGCCAGTGACTGTTCCAGACAGAGGCCTGAGATCCATTTATGGCCAATGATGGAAAAGCTGCACTCTAAAAAGCTGTGTTGAAGCTTCTTTTTCCAGCTCCGTCAGGAGGTGATACTGGGATGAGCCCAAGGTCTGAAGTCTATGGGCCAAGGATGATGGAGGTAAACGTTTAAAGAGCCTGGTGACCATGGCACAGAGCTCTGAAACTAAGTCACCCTGAACCTGCCTGAACTCCGGATGTCTTGTTATAAGAGACAATAAATGTAATAGGTAAGGCCAGGACTTGAGTGTTTTGTAACCTGCAGCTATTAGTATCCTACATAATGACCCTGTATTAGAAACTGTGTGCATATATATATGGGTTTCCCTGGTGGCTCAGATGGTAAAGATAATGGTCTTCCCTAATAGCTCAGTTAGGGCAGAAAGTGAAGAAGAACTAAAAAGCCTCTTGATGAAAGTGAAAGAGGAGAGTAAAAAAGTTGGCTTGAAGCTCAACATTCAGAAAACTAAGATCATGGCATCTGGTCCCTTCACTTCATGGCAAATATACGGGGAAACAGTGGAAACAGTGAGAGACTTTACTGTTTTGGGCTCCAAAATCACTGCAGATGGTGATTGCAGCCATGAAATTAAAAGACGCTTACTCCTTGGAAGGAAAGTTATGACCAACCTAGACAGCATATTAAAAAGCAGAGACATTACTTTGCCAACAAAGTCTAGTCAAGGTCCGTCTAGTCAAGGCTATGGTTTTTCCAGTAGTCATGTATGGATGTGAGAGCTGGACTATAAAGAAAGCTGAGTGCCAAAGAATTGATGCTTTTGAACTGTGGTGTTGAAGAAGACTCTTGAGAGTCCCTTGTAATGCAAAGAGATCAAACCAGTCCATCCTAAAGAAGATCAGTTCTGGGTGTTCATTGGAAGAACTGATGTGGAAGCTGAAACTCCAACACTTTGGCCATCTGATGTGAAGAGTTGACTCATTTGAAAAGACCCTGATGCTGGGAAAGATTGAAGGCAGGAAGAGAAGGGGACAACAGAGGATGAGATGGTTGGATGGCATCACAGACTCAATGGAGATGAGATTGAGTAAACTCTGGGAGTTGGTGATGGACAGGGAGGCCTGGCAAGCTGTGGTCCATGGGGTCGCGAAGAGTCAGACACGACTGAGCAACTGAACTGAACTGAATAGCTCAGTAGGTAAAGAATCCACCTGCAGAGGAGGAGACAGGGGTTCGATCCCTGGGTTGGAAAGATCCCCTGGAGAAGGAAATGGCAAACACGCCAGTATTCTTGCTTGGAGAATCCCATGAACAGAGGAAACTGATGGGCTACCCATGGGGTCACAAGAGTCAGATATGACTTAGTAACTAAACCACGACCACATACACATAATATATATTCAGAAACAAAGCCACATGACCTACTATTAAGAAGCTTCTTTCTGCATTCAAACGTTTTTTAGATCATGTACTTATTAGAATGTGAGGAAGAAGATCACCATGAAGTTTCATAGCATCACAGTTTAGTATATGTGTGAAAAACCAATTTAAGAATGCATTTATGCCAATTGTTTCCAATTGTTTATTTAAAAGTCTAATGTTAATTTGTTGGAAAGACTTTCTCTAGCTCTGCTGTCTAGTTACAAGTCAGGAAGGGAATGCAAGGAACCCATTTCAGCTTACTGTCCATTCTCCACTGGTGGTGGTCACACTTCTCTTTTGGGAATAAGGACAGATTACCTGTGTTGTCATCAAATAGGAGCGTTAATATTCTTCCAGATGTCACATAGGTTATCTAAATGCTTCATTAATAATAGGCTGACAACATCACAGAAGGCATACATCTTTTTTAAAAAAGGAATTAATTTTTAATGGAAATGTAAGAGTCCATGTTGGTCTCAGGACAAGGAGCAAGTCGAAATTCAAGACATGGAGGGAACAGAAGATAAGCAGAAACTGACACCCTAAGTCCCATAACAGTTCAAAAAGCTTTCTATTAAGAATCTCTTTAAAATAATACTCTTAATCTCTGCTTGATAAATAACAACAGGAAATTAAATCATGGCAACCATGTGTGTGTCCCCAGGTCAAACAGACCTAAGAGGCTACTCATCCTGGTATTTAAATAACATAAAGAAAAAAGCACCTTACCCCTGTGACACATCATTTAAAGTTGCAATTAGTTACCTGGTCACCTCAGGAACACTGTTTTGGAATTCAGCTTTGTGCATATTTATACCACCTACATATTCATAACTTAATTCAGTTCAGTAGATCCTTTAAAGACACAAGGTCTTTACTGATTATGAATTCAGATATAAAGTTAGGTTTTAGATCAAAATATTCTCCACAGAGCACCCTCACCCTCATCACATGCTGATGCTTCTTCCTGGCCCACCACCCAGAAATTCGTCCTCCGAAGACTCTTTCCCACATATTCTGCCTAGCTTTTCGCATTGATTTATTTTACTTGTTGCTCTGATTTCTTCTCACATCACCCAGTCTTGCTCTATGTTTTGTTTACTTGCAATTCACATCATTCTTTCTTAGGGTCTCATCCCTTTTTCCTCCAAAGTTGCCCCTCCACAACAGTGTATATTTATTGTTTGTCAATTTTGCAAATTTGTGTTTGAGGCTTCAGCGGGTACCTGCATGAAGTATTCACAACAGGCTGGAAGAAAAGGGCACATACAACTTTCACATAATTAGAGACAGGAACTGTTCACCCAAGAACTACAGGGTTGAGAAAAAAACCAAGTTGTTTTCAAACTCAGTCTGCTAAATGCCTTGAGTCACTCTTTAGGGCTAAAGTACTGTTGAACTGCCTGGCATGTAATGATTCCTTTGTGAACCACCCAGAACTCCGAGAGAATGAACACACTGTGAGTCTACTGCTGGGATGAAGAATACAAATGATCATTATTCTGCATGATTACAAGCCTCCCATTTTTCACTCAAAGCTATTATCTTCAGAAATCTACTTTTCATGAGCAGACACAGACCAATCTTGCCCTCAGTCATGATTTCTTAACTCTGTTCATGGTTATCACTCTTTTCCTCCTCTCTTCATTTACTCAAATATCCAGATGTGTCTGCAGAATCTCACATACAGATCTGGAAGTTTCTCTAAACATCACACCTATTATACATCAGGCCTAGTGAGCATCACATTTTATACTTTCCGTAACACATCCACACAGTCAGCCCTTGGTATCCACAAGGCATTGGTTCCAGGACCACCCCCCCAGCCCCCACCCCCCCGCAAAACCTGCAGAAGCTCAAGACCCCTACATAAAATGATATTACTTATATAAAATGATATAACCTACACACATGCTCAAGTATACTTTAAATCATCTTTGGACACCTTACAATCCCTAACAATGTAAATTCCCTGTGAACTGTTGGGGTGTGCAGCAAATTCAAGTTTCACTTTCTGGAATCTTCAGGGAATATTTTTTTCTCAGAATATTTTTGATCTAGATTGGTTGAGTCCATGGGTGTGGAGGAGGCCTGACCGTATTTAAGATAGCATCTGATCCACAGAGTGTCCCAGATTTATGAAGAAGGAACACACACCACTGCCACAGTCTATGAAAGTGTCCTCGGCCTGAATAGATTCAAGCCACCTACCCAAGTACTAGGACTGTGATTTCAACATGTACAACTTTCAAGGCCAGTGTTCTTAACTGTCATACTCCCTCTAACATTCTTCATCCCTGTCTAGGTGTCTACAGCACCAAACCTGTAACCTGGAGTTCAAAGTGTAAAACTGGAGGCTTCATTCACTGACTTGAGCTTGTGGATCAAGCTCTGTATCTCCCTCCAACCAACCCACATGGACCAGCTAAACACAGCCAACTTCAAAACCGAAAGAAGACCTGAAGTGCATAGAAATTGTCTTGCTTTTGTTTAAATGATCTTGACTTTTGCCCAATTCTCAACAGCAGTTAATTGCCATTCTCTGTGAAACAAAGAATCCAATTCATGTATATATATAAACAGTAGCCATGCAAGCTTCTGGAGGAGGAAAAGGCAACCCTCTCCAGCATTCCTGCCTGGAGAATCCCAGGGACAGAGGAGCCTGGCGGGCTGCCGTCTGTGGGGTCGCACAGAGTCGGACACGACTGAAGCGACTTAGCAGCAGCAGCAGCAGCATGCAAGCTCTACCTGTAAAGGTTTAGTAAGCTGCATACATACAGCAATTTTTTTTTTTTTTTTTAGCGTTGAAGGGTCCAAGTATTGGTTTATCATGGGAAAATGTATATGATACCTGGAAGTAGGCATAGGGATTTTCTTGGCTATTCGTTCAGTTCATTCCTTAGTTTTATGTATGTGTTTAATTTCACCTCAGCAGGTAGTCTGAGTTAATGCACACGGGTGGTCTGCATTTTGTAAGCTCCAGGGTTTACAAAGAGGTTGGGATCTGGATGGAAGCAACATGAGTTGAGTGAGGGGAAAACATACAGGTGGGGGAGTCATTTGGAAGCAGTGACTCTTGGACCAGAGCAGGGGCATCCACCCAGAGAGTGGGAAGGACCAGGAAAGTGGGGGATGACCACTGCAAAAACCAGATGCTCCTGCTGGAGGCTGTGGTTCTGCTAGTCTGACAGCGATGTACCTCCCGCCCCCTGATTCCCTCCGGTCCCTGAATCCCAGGCTTTGCTGCTTCAGCATTCTGCATGACTGCCGCCTCACCTAGGACACCCTCCTCTGCCCATACCCTCCCTCCTCACCTTCCAGACCCTGGGAAAAACGTCTCAGCTTCTTGGAAGTCTCCCCTGCACCGCCCCTATCACAGTATTGCATGCATTCTTTTTTTGTGTCTTTAATTCAAGTACAACTGAATTACAATATTATATTAGATTCAGTATCTTTACAGATTATACTCCATCAGAAGTCATTACAAGATAAAGGCTGTAATCCCTGTGCTGTACAATATATCCTTGTCATTTATTTATTTTGTATTTTGATCAAGAGAAGCATGTCTTTCTTAGTCCCCTCCCCCTCTCTTGCCTCTCCCCATCCTCCCTCTAGGGAGGGAGGGAACAAACTAGGGAACCACTAGTTTGTTTTCTGTATCTGTGAGTCTGCTTCATTCATTAGTTTTCGTTTTTAGATTCCACATATGAGATATCATATGATATTCGTCTTTCTCCATCTGACTTATTATTTCATCAGTATGACAATCTCTAGGTACATCCACGTTGCTGCCTACATATGTCTCTGTAAATGTGCCCCATCTTCATCCGTTCATCTGCTGATGCACATTTAGGTTTGTTTCTTTGTCTTGGCTATTGTAAACACTGCTACTATTTACTGGGGTAAAATATCTTTACAAATTAGTGTTTTCACTTTTTCCAGATATATGCCCAGGAGCAGGTTTGCTGGATCATACAGTAGTTCTATTTTTAATTTTTTGAGAAACTCTCATACTATTTTCCATACTGGCTGCACCAATTAACATTCCCACCAACAGTATACGAGGATTCCCTTTTCACCACATCCTCGCCAACACTAGTTATTTGTGATCTTATTGATGATATCATTCTGATAGATGTAAGGTAATATCTCATTTTGGTTTTGATTTGCACATCCCTGATGATTAGCGAGGTTGAGCACTGTTTCATTTACTTGTTGGCCATCTATC
Source organism: Muntiacus reevesi (assembly GCF_963930625.1). Classification (NCBI taxonomy): domain Eukaryota; kingdom Metazoa; phylum Chordata; class Mammalia; order Artiodactyla; family Cervidae; genus Muntiacus; species Muntiacus reevesi. The sequence goes on from NC_089261.1 coordinate 30,557,655, forward strand.
TGTCTTTTTTGGGAAAATATTTATTCAGGTCCTCTCCTCCTTTTACATTGGGTTTTTTGGGTATTTTCTGATGTTGAGTTGCTATAAGTTAAGGCTTCCCCTTCCCCAATGCAGCCAGAGCACATGCAGCCCTCTTGTTTAACTGCCTTCGTCACAAACTTAGATCTAGAAGCAGGAGCAAAGATTTCTGGAATTTCTTTACTTGGTTTATAACATAAGAGTAAATAGATGCTCAATTCATGTGTTGAATGAAAGACTAAAGTAAAAAAAAAAAAAAAAACAATAAAAATCCTTAATAAATTTAAAGACTAGTTTTTATAAACCAAATACTCCCTAGATCATTTCACTGTTTAAATTTTTCTATTCCCCATCATATACACTCATTTGAACACAGATGCACATATATTGCATTTTCACTGTGGATACTACCCTCAAAGTCTTATGACCTCCACCCTCAGAGAGGAATAGTGATTTCTAACTGGCCAGTGGCCAGAAACAAATTGAACTGACCTCAGATTAACCTTTCAGCAAACTTTTCAAGTGATCAGTTAAATAAGTTAAGGGCAGACTCAGGCAAACAATATGAACCTTTCCCCTCCCTTAGCACATGTGCTAAGACACAGTGGTGAGTAGAGGGAGCTGGCCTTAATGGCTGAATAATTCACTGACCATTTCCACCAAACCGAGAGCTTTCATTAAAAGTCTGATCATTTCCCTGGAAAAATAAATTTTCTATCAGCATCAAAGCACAGTAAAGATTTTTATAACTGGAAAACCTGGACACAAGCACAAACTAGCCCTGTAATTCTAAATGCCACTATTGTGATGAGTAGGGTGTTCTATTTCGCCTAGACGTGGGACCTGCTGGCTGTCATCCAATTGGCATATTCTGCACCCTGCGGTCCTGATTTAGTCTGGCATAAACTCTGAACACAGTCAAGACTAGGCTCAATGCTAGCCCTACCAACTACATAGCCTAGAACAAGTAAGATCCCTTGTAGGTCCTTATCATTAAAATGGGGGAAAATAATGTCTACATTTTAAGACAGATGACAAAAAATAATTGGTAAAGCACCAGTAAAGCAAGAAACCACTGAGGCATCAGTAGAGTCAGATACTCTCCAGTAAAGACAGTCACTCAGCCTATGTAGATTACACTCTAGTGGATGCATAATGAACAAAAGTGACATTTCTCAATTCAGCTTTGAGGTCCTAGGACCCATAAAAATGCAACACATTTTGGTCTTGTTCCAGAATCAATTCTTAGATATAGTGTATTGTTTTACTTTTGTTGTCAAGATTATTTTAATTACTTTTTCAATTTCTCTAATGTTGGCATCATTTTTCTTATCACAAATCAGAAATGAAAATGAAACATAATCATAACAGAATACTGCCCTAATCTTTGATGAATGGTCAACAGCGAGTCCAAGAGAGGATATAAAATCCCAAGGGATTATTATGAAGAGAGTCAGAGAACAGTATAAATATATAATACATTAAAATATGGATGGAAACTCAAACATGCTTTTGTTACAGGAATTCCATAAATGAACTATGCAGCCAAAGCATTTCAGCTGAACTTGTAATTTCTCAGCAAATGACGTTGATGATGTAAACAGAGCACGCTGGACCACGATATTGTTTGCTCAGGCAGGCACATGCAACTGGTTATCACTTACTGTGTTGGTCCCCTAAGGCAAGGCTCTGGACTCACAAGGTTGGGTACTGCCCATGGTTGGAGGACTTGACCCTCTACCAAGTGCTCTGGGGTCAGATATACAGATACCTGGCACGTGGCTGGCTAAGTTCTCACCACCCTGTACACCACACAGATATTTAAAAATTTTATTTTACATTGGAGCATAGGTGTATAACAATGTTGCGTTAGTTGTAAATGTACAGCAAAGGAACATCAGGTGAGTCTTAAAAGCACCTGATGTTTGATATATATATAACATGTGTATTATACATATATATATATATATATATATACACATATATTTTATATATATGTATTTTTTTTTGAACAACTGACTGGTTCAAAATTGGGCAAGGAGTGCAACAAGGCTGTATATTGTCACCCTGCTTATTTAACATATATACAGAGTACATCATGCAAAATGTTGGGCTGGATGAAACACAAGTTAGAATCAAGATTGCCAGAAGGAATATCAACAAGCTCAGATATGCAGATGATATCACTCTAACAGCAGAAAGGGAAGAGGAACTAAGTCTCTTGATGAGGGTGAAAGTTAAGTGTTAGCTGCTCACTCGTGTCTGACTCTTATTGACCCCACGGACTGTATGGATGTAGACCACCAGCTTCCTCTGCCCATGGAATCCTCCAGGCAAGAATACTGGAGTGGGTTGCCATTTCCTTTTCCAGGGATTATAAAGAAGTCAGCTATCAAATCATGAAGACATGAAGGAAACTTAAATGCATGTTACTAAGTGAAAGATGCCAATCTGAAGATTGGCATCATGTATGATTTCATCTATGACATTCAAGAAAAAGCAAAACTATGGAGACAGTAAAATGTTCAGTGGCTGTTACGTGTCAGGGATCAGAGGAGGTTAGGAGGGTTAGATAGGCAGTTGCACAGAGTATTTGGGAGGGGGCAGTGAAAATATTGTTTATACCATAAAGATGGATACACATCATTATACATTTGTCAAAACCCATAGAAAGTGTGACACCAAGAGTGTTAACTTGGACTTTGAGTGGTAATGATGTGCCAAACCACGCTCATCAGTTGTAACCAACGTACCAGTCTGGTGGGGGATGTTGACAGTGGTGGAGGCTAGGTATGTGTGGGGGGAAAGGGTATTTGGGAATTTGTAACTTTCCCTCAATTTTGTTATGAACCTGAAACAGCACTAAAATGTCTTAAATTTAAAATTTATATATATAGTTTTTCATTTTCATTTTCTATTTCTCTTAAGGCATTATCTGTCATGTTTATGCACTCTTTCGGTTCTACTTCAGTGTTCATTTCTGAAATAATTTTTTTTTCTTTATGAAAGAGGAGAGTGAATAAGCTGGCTTGAAACTCAGCATTAGAAAAACTAAGATCATAGCATCTAGCCAGATCACTTCATAGCAAATCAAAGGAGAAGAAGTGGAAGCCATGACAGATTTTATTTTCTTGGGATCCAAAATCTCTATAGCCAGTGACTGCAGCCATGAAACTAAGACACTTGCTCCTTGGAAGCAAAGCTATGGCAAACCTATATAGTGTATTAAAAAGCAGAGACATCATTTTGCCAACAAAGGTTCATATTTCAAAGCTATGGTTTTCTAATAGTCATGTGTGGATGTGAGAGTTGGACTCTCATCAATACTGAAGCCCATAAAATTATAACATAGTATTTTGTTTTCCTGAAGTAGATGCTTTGTAATAATTATGACAATGTTTGGTTTCACGACCTATTTCTATCACAAGGAAAGGGGGGAAATATTATGAGAAAGAAGAATCCTTCAAATTTCACAAATGCTAAATTTATATGATTTCAGCTGATTTCATCTGCTTAATATACAGCAAGTAAATGTGACAAAGTTCTGTACATTCAAAGCTATGGTTTTTCCAGTAGTCATGTGTGGATGTGAGAGTTGATCCATAAAGAAGGCTGAGCACCAAACAATTGATGTTTTCAAACTGTGGTGCTGGAGAAGATTCCTGAGAGTCCCTTGGACTGCAAGGAGATCAAACCAGTCAATCCTAAAGGAAATCAACCCTGAATATTCACTGGAAGGACTGATGCTGAAGCTGAAGCTCCAGGACTTTGGCCACCTAATGCAAAGAGTCAACTCATTGGAAAAGACCCTAATGCTGGGAAAGATTGAGGGCAAGAGGAGAAGGGGACAGCAGAGGATGAGATGGTTAGATAGCATCACCAACTCAGTAACATGTATTTGAGCCCGCTGGCAGATAGTGGAAGACAGAGGTACCTGGACTGCTACAGTCCATGAAGTCAGAGAGTCAAACGTGATTTAGCAACTGAACAACACTCTTTTTCTGAACTATAGGTTCACTTTTTCACTATAGTTATTACCAGATATTGAGTAGAGTTCCCTGTGCTAAACAGTAGGTCCTTTTTGGTTATCCCTCTTATATATAGTAATTTGTATATGTTAATCTCAAACTCCTAAGTTATCTCTCCCCCCTTCCCCTTTGGCAAACAGAAGTTTATTTTCTATGTCTGCGAGTCTATTTTTTTCACTAATGAGTTTATTTGTACACACATATGTGTGTGTGCAATACCATATTTTCTTAAGAATCTTCTTTAATTAATGTGAAAAGAACTATTCTGTTCATTATATACAACAGTAGCAATACATGTTTTCAACTTCAGTCTTATCATTTATGGAGAGAAAGTGCCCAGGGACATGAGAAGTAAAAAGAGTTCTGCTGGATCTGTTTATGAACTCATTCATCACCCATTAAAAAGTCTTCATGATGAAGCAACAGTGAACGTAATTACTGCTCACACTGGTCTGCTGGTTTCCATGCTTGGTTAACCAGCAGTGAGGTACACTAACTAGCTCAAAGGGCAAGCAAAACAAATATAATTTAGAAACTCAGAATGTTAGGACATCTTAAGATGGGAAATACATGTAAATATTATATTTCAAAGTCTTCCATTAAAATCACGGCAGAGGTTAGATTTTTTTTTTCTCTTTAGTAATGTTTTTCTCTCAGACTAGATTTTGAGGTCTCCCTTTAGATTATGTATTTCCTGAAGGTGATTCACAATTAACTAAAATTCACCTTTTATTCCTAACATCTTCCAAGGTACCAGATATATACCAGGTACTCAAAAACAACTGCTCAACTAATTATACATTCACATCTTTTATTTCATGAGTAAAAGAATGTCCATGACCCAATGTATTACTCTATCATCACAAACACATTAGCAAAAATTCTGGTGTATTAACTCCCCCTTTAAATCTTGACTGCTTTATTAGAGGCTGTTTTAAAATCTTTTGAGAAATAAGCCTAATTATAGTCTAAACATATAATGCAGAATTTCAAAACTTAGATTATCAATCTAACTTTCTAACCGGCTACTTATTTATCCAGTTCTCCCCCACATTCATGCTAAAGCCAAGGATTTAAGTCCCTCCATAAAGGTCTGATGGATCCTTTTAACAGTATGTGACATTTCTGCCTTTTGTGAAAAATCTGTCCCAGCAGGGTTGGTCTCATCACTACTGTAATGTACACAATAGGTATTTAAACATATAAAAACATTTAGCAAGTAGTCAATTAATTTGAGTAAATGCATGGCAGTAATTCAGTTTACAATCAAAACAATTTCATTCTCTTGTTCAGAGGCAGGTTGTAAATAGGAAATCTATCACGGGGAGGATAAAATTACAGCAATAACAAGAACCTGCAGCATAGCACAGGGAACTCTACTCAATACTCTGTAATAACCTGTAAGGGAAAAGAATCTGAAAAAGAATAAGATACATGAAAACATAGAACTGAATCATGTTGCTATACACCCAAAACTAACATAACACTGTTAATCAACTATACTCCAATATAAAATTAAAAAAAATTTTAAGTTAATGATACCTTCAAGAAATGGGAGCCTGATGTTGCAGAATAATTGGGATTCTACCAAACAGAAAATTAAAGGACTCATTGGTTAATAAGCAAGAAGACAGAGATCCTGTCTGAGAAGTTAACAGAAAAACTGAACAAAAATCAGGCCCTAAGTTCTTCACTCATTTTAGTCCCCTTTATGGATTTTGACCCATCCTTGAATTCTTCAATTCACTGTCTCTTGTTACCGATACCCTTGAAGATCTGGACCGCCACTGAACATGCAAATCAGCAACGCTGCACGCAACTTAGCGTACAATGACATCCAGCTATGAACTGTCCACCCTCTATGTGTTCCTTTTGCCTATGCAAGCAAAGCGGAGTCCTGTGAGTTCAGATGACATGTTATAACTGTCTGTTCCCTCACAGAACACACCACTAAGAGAACTCTATGTAAGGGCCACTCCACAGGAGGACCGTAGAAGTGACTGTCCAAACACAGACCTTCTGTGAGTGAACAGGGTCCCTCCTATTGACAAGGTGAGACTACAGACCAGCCAGCATGAGGTTCCACTTAGTTCTCTAAATCTTCTATTTCTACAAAAATAAGGTTTACACAAAAGTGCTATTGTTGCTGTTGTTTAGTCGCTAAGTCATGTCCCAACTCTTTGCGACCACAAGGACTGCCAGCACGATAGGCTTTCCTGTCCATCACCAACTCCTGGAGCTTGCTGAAACTCATGTCCATCAAGTCAGTGATACCATCCAACCATCTCATCCTCTGTTGCCCCCTTCTCCTCTTGCCCTCAATTTTAATTCAAATGCTTTTATACCTAATTGGGGATAACAATCAATAGAAAAAACACGTGTCATAAAAGTGCTAAATTCTACCTTAATTCCTCAGAGATATAAACTCTATGTATATATCTGTGTATTCATAGTATAATACATGCACAAAACATTTGTGTTTTTTATTAAAAAAATTTGTTTTTTAATTTTTATTTTTAATTGGAGGATAATTGATTTACAATGTTCTATTGGTTTCTGCCGTACAACAATGTGAAGCAGTTATAAGTATATACATATATATATATATATGCTGCTCCTGCTAAGTCACTGCTAAGTCGTGTCCGACTCTGTGCGACCCCATAGACGGCAGCCCACCAGGGTACCCCATCACTGGGATTCTCCAGGCAAGAACACTGGAGTGGGTTGCCATTTCCTTCTCCAATGCATGAAAGTGAAAAGTGAAAGTGAAGTCACTTAGTCGTGTCTGACTCTTAGCGACCCCATGGACTGCAGCCTACCAGGCTCCTCTGTCCATGGGATTTTCCAGGCAAGAGTGCTGGAGTGGGTGCCATTGCCTTCTCCATATATATATATATATACATACATACATATGTATACATATGCATATATACACACATATATATACATATATACACACACATACACACATATATCTATATCCCTTCCCTCTTGAGCCTCCCTCCCCCCCACCTTCATATCCCACTCCGCAAGGTCTTCACAGAGAGCCAGACTGGGCTACCTCTATTACACAACAGCTTACCACTAGCTATCTATTTTACATAAGCCAAAACAGAATAATGAGACCAAAATAAGTTGCACAGAAAGCAAAAACAGAATAAGTAAACAGAGAAGGATGGAATTCAAACAGAAAAGTTAGTAAAATAACAGAGTAACTGAAAATGTTGATTTACTCGAAAAACAAATGTGACTCATATATTAAACATTAACATTGATACAATAATAATTAATCCACTTCTGCTGAGTGAATCAAAAGAAGTGTAGCCAAAGATTAAATTTAATCAGAAAAGTGAGAAAATGCAGAAACAAAGGTAAACAGTCTAACAAGACTAAATAATAATATTGTAGTTATTAAGCAGGGCTTTCCTGGTGGCTCAGTGGTAAAGTTTCTACCTGCCAAAGAAGGAGACTCAGGTTTGATCTCTGGGTCGGGAAGATCCCCTGGAGAAGGAAATGGCAACCCACTCCAGTATTCTTGCCTGGAGAATCCCATGGACCAAGGAGCCTGGCTGGCTGTAGTCCATGGGCAAAGAGTCGGACACCGCTTAGCCACTGAGCACGCATGCAGTCATTCAGCATATTCAAGGACCTTTAGTCCCTCTTCAAGGGCTATAGATAATATTCTGAGCCATGTCCTGTAAACTGTCTTGCAGATACTAAACCTGCACTAGGTGAAAAACGCTAACTACATAAAGACCGATTGTAGCTATGATATAAACTGCCACAATTCCGAGAACTGTTCTCAAGGCATGGGGACACACATCCCTGGAACTGAAGATTAACTGTACTTAAAACGGTCAAGATGACACTGGTCAGACCCCTGATGACCAGTTTCAAGACGACTATCAGAGCTGATTGCACTGTTTCTGCATTGAGCCCCCTCTCTCGTCTGTAAAACCTTTTGCCCCCTGATTGTTCGGTGAGGTGGGGTGGGGGAATTGGGCTTTGGACAGGTGTCGGCCCTTCCCCTGCCCTCAGCTCCCTGCATCCAAAGTAAAGCAAACTTTCCACTAACCTGACCTCTTTATTGGCTTTTGAGCAGTCAGCAGCTGGATCCCACTTTCCGTCTCTGTTCTACCCAAGCTAGAGTTCCTCTGCTTCTGCTCAGGATAACTCACCCTCTTGATAGCAATGGTTTCCAATCCTTTTTGGGCCCTAAGGCACTTTTCTTTTTCTTGGAATTCGATCTCTTGGGCAATTACACATACTCAAGTTACACTCACCACAACCAAAGCCAACAAAACAGAATCACTCAAATGCATGACTGCCTCACTGTCTAAAGCTTCTTGAACACAAGGTTGATTCTCATTGTCAATGTATCTTCACCAACCATTCATTCACTAATCCAACAGCTCCCACTCCCACCACCTCATTCAAAGCCCCATTAAAATGACTTTTCTTATGGTTCCTATCAATTATGGTCCCAATTACAAATTCCAAAAGATAACTCTCAATCTGCAATTCACTGGATCTTTTTGCGTCATTTGTCACAGCCACTCCTGCTCTCTACAAAGTCCCCACTCTTCTGCTAAAACTACTGTATGGTCATTTCTTCTCTGAAGCCCTTATTCTTAGTTTTTTTCTAAGAATTTTTAGAAATTTTAGAATTTTCTAAAATTTTGCTCTATAATTTATATCCTCTACTTTCTATTCCTTCCTGTAAGTGATAATTTAAGCACATCACTTCAACTACCCCCTATTTGGCTGAAATCTTCCAAATAGTTCATTTCTAGTCTTATGATCATGACTTTGTATCTCTAAAATACTGGTCATGTTTATTAAATAACTGAGTAGAAAACATAATATGTGTAAAATGCAAACCCTCATCCTCTCCATTCATCTGGCTATAGCCCAGAGATGTCAATCATCTCTATGTTTATCTAATGAAAATCTCCAATCTTGATCTCTTAAACATCCAACCACCAGAATTCACCACGGCCAGCTTTGACCTTCTCTTTTTCACAGATTTCTTGAATGATCTACCTAAAATACAGGCTCAAAACTCATGATCATCTCCCTGTCAACTCAGAAGCAGTGCTATTAGTTTAAGAATCTTTTCAGAAGGTCACCCTTACACCAGATCCCTTGTTGTGTGTTACAGAAACAAGACTGCCCCAGCCTCAGGACCATCACCACTTAAAGGAAGGGAACTTTTGAGAAACTATATGGAGTTGGAGAGAGAAACTTGTGGAGTTGGGGGCAGAGGGAACAGGTAAGAGTTCGAGATGAGATGCTAGTGTATTTAGCATAAAGGATGAGCAAGAGTGAACAAAATAATAGGGCAGAGAAGTGAGTGTGGAAGGCAGAGACGAAGTATCAGTAGATGAGGCTGACTAGTGAAGAATGTGCTTCCCACACCCAGCTCCAGAGCTGGTGTTTTTATCTAACAGATTGATGATTCTCAAATTTATGATGCAGATAAATCATCTGGGCTGTTCTTATAAATCCTCATCTGGGACCCAACCCTAGAGATTACGTCATCAGGTCAGAGTCTGTGCCAGGAAACTTGCCTGTTTATTTATTTATTTACTTTTGGCTGTGCTGTGCCCTCACTGCTGTGCGCACTCTCTAGTTGAGGTGAGTGGGCTTCTCGCTTGGTGGTTTCTCTTGTTGTGGAGCATGGGTTCTAAAGCATGGGTTCAGTAGTTGTGGCACACAGGCTTGCTTACCCCGCAGCACGTGGAATCTTCCCAGACCGGGAGTAGAATCCATGACTCCTGCATTGGCAGGCGGATTCTTAACCACGGGACCACCAGGGAAGTCCAGAAACTTGCATTTCTAACAAGGACCACGGTGGCTTTGGTACTGGGCCTTCCATGGAGCATACAGATATCCTCATAGAGAGTGTAAAGTCCTGAAAGAGTTCTCAGCAAGCATGGGTAATGGTCAGACTTGCTTTGAGTGTGTCTGTCTAGAAAGTAGGTGAAAGAGTAATATGTGGAGTGCATCCAAGGGGCCACTAGCAAGGACACTTCAGTAGGCCAGGACAGAGGGACTCGGGGCCCAACTCAGACAATGTTGGAATAGTCAAAAGAGAATTTAAGACAAATTCATGGCAGATGAAACAGGTGAAAGCAGGTGGACAATTAGATCTTGGTGGTGAGAGAGAGATGGCCAGGTCACATCCATGCGTGACTACTGGAAAAACCACGGCTTTGACTATTCAGATCTTTGTCAGTAAAGTGATGGCCCTGCTTTTTAAAACCTAGGCAGCATATTAAAAAGCAGAGACATTATTTTTACGACAAAGATCCATCTAGTCAAAACTATGGTTTTCCCAGTAGTCATGTATGGATGTGAGAGTTGGACTATAAAGAAAGCTGAGTGCTGAAGAATTCATGCTTTTGAACTGCAGTGTTGGAGGCTACTCTTGAGAGTCCCTTGGACTGCAAGGAGATCAAACCAGTCAATCTTAAAGGAAATCAGTCCTGAATATTCATTGGAAGGACTTGTGCTGAAGCTGAAACTCCATACTTTGACCACCTGATGCGAATACCTGACTTATTTGAAAAGACCCTGATGCTGGGAAAGACTGAAAGTAGGAGGAGAAGGGGACGACAGAAGATAAGATGGTTGAATGGGATCACCGACTTAATGGATGTGAGTGTGAGCAAACTCCAGGAAATAGTAAAGGACAGGGAAGCCTGGCATGCTACAATTGATGGGGTCGCAAAGAGTCAGACATGACTTAGCAGACATGAATGAAGTTATTCAGACATGACTGAATAACGACAGTCTAGAATAAAGCAGAAGTCTAGTTTGGGGCACGCAACATCCGCAGTGCTACCACGACCAGGGTATCCGACAAGCAGAGGAGGAGCCTGGGCTGGGCTGAGCTCAAGGATTTCACAGTCATCAACCAAAAGATGAGTAACAAAGACCATAAGAGTGGATACACTCATAGAGCAAATCCAAAATTCAGCATGAAGCATCACACACTTTACAACCTCACCCCGACTCCTTCAATGTTCTGTTTAACAACTGTCTACTACCTTATCTTGTTATAAAATATGTTTGTGATTTTGTCATTAAGTATTTCAAGCAAAAAGAGAAGTCCAGAAAATATTAGGATAAACACTTGGTATTTATGCCCCAACTTTCACAGGTCTTCATATTCTGCCAAACTTGCTTCAGAATTTTCAAAAGAAATTAATTATTGATGATATAGTTGAAGACCCCATGTTCCCTCTCATAATCCCATAGTCCTCATCTCCATGGAGAAAACTTTTATACTTATTTTGGTCTTAATTGTTTCTTAAATGTTTTTATATGATCCCTAATATTCTATTGCTTTTCATGTTTCCACACTTTACATATGCTCTATCAAGCTATAAGGATTGTCTATAATTTACTTTTCCTAATTCAATGCTATACTTCTGACTACATCCATATAAAATAGGTTTTAGATTACTTGTTTAAAGGCTGTATAGTGCATTGTAAAATTTACAATAGTTTACCCACAAGATTACATCTTGATGGACTTGCAGGGAGTTATTTAACAATCCATCTGCATTCTATGCCAAAACCAAACAACCACCTGTGGTCCTGAACATCTCACCTTTGTTCATCTCATCACCTGAAGTATATCCCTCCCAGCATCAGCATTTTAGCAAAGAATATATTTTTTCCTATTTGGCTTCCTTCAAACTTCTCAGTCTTCAACTATACAGAACAAAAAATGGACATACAGTAATTATTTACTGGATTAAAAAAAATATTTAGTTCCTGAAGATTTCTTTAGAGAGCTTCTGCTATGTTTCACTTGTTAGAGTAACATACGGTGGTTTCAAAGACTTCCTGCCCTCCTGGCTCTGATGGTGAAGAAAGAGAGAAGCCACAAAGCAATAGTGACAAGTGTGTGTGTGTGTTTGTGTGTGTGTGTAAGACGGCACTTAAGGAAATTTTAATTTTTTAAAGCGATGAAATAGTCAACCTAAAAACAAATGGGGGAAGTAATATTATGAAATAAAATGATTTATAGAACAAATTAAACATCAACTTTCAATGATGCATTGATGACCTACATCATTCATGTGTCTGTGCCAATTTAAGTCTCCGTAACACATGCTCAATAAAAACAACAATTAGGAGACCACATCAAATTAAGCAAAGGTGAGAGAAGAGCTTATCACAAGAATTTATCATGTTCCCAGACAGTAAAATTATGTACCACTTCTTCATCTGTAGTTATTTATACACACTAACAATAGACATGGCCATTTTCACCTATAAACAGTGAAAATTACACCCAAAATGTAAACTAAGAAATTAAAAAAAAAAAAAAAAAAAGAAAAAAAAAAAAAAAAAGAAATTAAACATAGCAAATTCAGAAACAGGTATTAAGAATGACAGTGATTCCAAAATGAAGAATGAATGCTGACTGATAAGACTGAATGTTGATACACATGGAATTTAGAAAGATGGTAACGATGATCCTATATGCAAGGCAGCAAAAGAGACACAGATGTAAAAAATAGACTTTCGGAATATGTGGGAGTATGGGATGATTTGAGAGAATAGCACTGAAACATGTATATTACCATATGTAAAATAGATGACCAGTACAAGTCATGCATATTACCATATGTAAAAGAGATGACCAGTACAAGTCATGCATATTACCATATGTAAAAGAGATGACCAGTACAAGTTCTGTGCATGAAGCAGGGCACTCAAAGCCGATGCTCTTGGACAACTCAGAGGGATGGGGTGGGGAGGGAGGTGGCGGGGGGTTCAGGATGGGGAGACACATGTGCAGCCGTGGGTGGTTCATGTTGATGATGGCAACAACCACCACAGTATGTAAATAAATTATCCTCCAATTAAGATTAATTAATTAAAATAATAACAATAAAGATTAAATGCCTATTGGAAAGACATGGCAATTCAAGACAACACCCTTGTCAGGTTATCAGAAATAAAAATAAATCCAAATGTATAAATAACATAACTTACCAAAGAGCAGCAGACTACACAATCCATTTTTTTAGGACAAACAATTCAGTGGGCTCTTGTCATAATTTCAAGATTAACTTTAAAATATAGCAAAGGATAGGTACAGAAACTAAACAAATATGCAGGTTTGACAGGAAGAGGAAGAAAAGTGAGACTCTGAACTCAAAGAAGATGAAAGATTTTTCTTTTAACAACCAGTTTTAACCTCACTAGTGTGATCCAGAGTTCAGAGTGTTTTTTGCCTTTAAGAAGCTGGCTAGTAATCCAAAAACAGGTTACCTATAAACATCAAATAACTAGGTGAAATGTAATAATCAAATTTGTAAAATGAAATTGAACTTTCCTGTCACGCTGTTGCAGTATAATTGCAACATACAAGTTACAGGTAAACTTAGATTAAATTGGGATTAAATGGAATGTTGAAGCTAAGGGAGGATCATGAGTCTTTATTTGGAGAACTGAGAACCTTATAACCTGACTTAGATATTCAGTCTTCATGGCTCCCAATTTATCATATGAATTAATGGATGAAAGCTCATGCAAAGAAAAGAGATTATGACTGAAATCCTTTTTCCATCAGTCATTAATGACATGTGACTTTAGGCAAATTATCTAATTTTGTTGGGCCTCTATCACCTATAAAGCAGGGCTAATTATGTCTTCTTTAACTATTGTGAACATTAAAAAAATAACACAGAGAAAGTATCCTGCATTTATGAGTTCTCTTACCCATAAAAATTATTTTCTTATAGGGAAAAAAAAAACACTTTTTATCGATCTCTCAAAACAGCAGTTCCTTCCTTTATAAGATCCAAACAAAAGCTCTCTCTTAAGATGCTCACGTGACATAAACTTTAGGAGATATAAACAAGCTTTAAGAAAATTTCATCTGTGTGTACATGTATTTTACACTTATTCCATCCAATTACTACCCTGAAGCTCAAAAGTACTTCCTCTGTGGGGTCTTCCCTGGTCACTAAAACAACACTTGACAACTGGCATATTTACCTCTTTAGTTTTCCAGACTACTCTCCTGTTTTACTTTCTTTCTTAGCACTCCTCACCACCTGACTCATGGGTTTATTGGTTGTCTATCCTCACCGGTATGAAAATTCAATGAGAACTGAGACTTCATCTGTATGTTTTACTGCATAACTGCTGACATGATAGGTGCCCCAAAAGTATTTGCCGAATAACAGCATGAATTAAAAAGAAAATTACCTTCAGAATAAACTGAACATTGAAAGAGGAAAATCATTCTGGATTAAAACCGTGTATCTTAGTGGCAGAAGTATCTGGGCATTGCAGAGCTGTCAGAACTGGGTTCTGTGCCTCTCTTACACAGAAGTAAAATAATCAAGCAGAGAAAGGCAAATATAATACAATATCATTTATATGTAGACTCTCAAAATGGTACAAATGAACTTATTTATAAAATGGAAATAGAGTCACAGATGTCGAAAACAAACTCATGGTTACCACTGGGGAAAGGGGAAGGGAGGAGAGTTAGGAGTTTGATTAACAAACTAGGAGTTAACAAATTAACGAATTAGGAGTTTGGGATTAATATATACACACTGAGTGAGTGAGTGAAGTTGCTCAGTCGTGTCCAACTCTTTGCAACCCCATGGACTGTAGCCTACTAGACTCCTCCATCCATGGAATTTTCCAGGCAAGAATACTGGAGTGGGTTGTCATTTCCTTCTCCAATATACACCCTACTGTATATTAAACAGACAACTAATAAGGACCCATTGTATAGCACAAGGAACTCTACCCAACACTTTGTAATGACCTATATGGGAATCTAAAACAGAGTGGATGTATGTATACATATAATGGATTCACTTTGCTATGCACCTGAAATGAACACAACATTGTAAATCAACTACACTCAAGTCATTTAAAAAAAAAAAAAAAAAAGCAAAATAAATAAAAGGATATAAATACTGCCACGAATAACACCTAGGAATCAACTTAGACCCAGAAATAAACACTGACTCAAAATGCAACCTCCAAACTTCACTGAACAAATTAATCATCATTTCTTAGAAAATAAGAACATAGCAACCTGATAGCCTTGCTGGAAAAATGAGCCCTTGTTGACCATAAGCCAGGCATTCTTGTAGATACTTCCCAGTTGTGATTTCACTGAATCTTCACTAAACCCCTGCATGGCTTCCGTGCCATTTTTGAATTCTGACTACCCGCAAGGCACTTTACAGAGGTATTTCACACAATCACTTATTTCATTTTGTTTCTCATAGATAAGATAGTTATCCATAATATACAGATGTGTAAACTGAAATGTGACTCAAAAAGATTAGTAAAATCTACCCAAGCAACAAAAACATTTAGGTGCCAGGACCAGGATTCACACTCTAGCCTAAGACATGAAAGTTTCTTGTTCTAAAATACCACATGTCAACTCCAAATTTTTATAAAACAGACCTTCAATTCTGTCAAGTAAATCACTTGATATAGAATATATATATCTACTTCTACCCTCTTGATCAGCCATTTAGAAATCCTGGCATCCAACCTCTGATTCATTTCCAAAGAGACTATTTGCCCAGATTCCAAAGAAAATCTAGTTAAAGAGCTCCACTTTCTTTTAATTCCATTAGAAATATTTTCTCTATTACCCATGGGGGCCTTCTTTCTCTGAAATGGAATAAAGGAACATAATAGTCCTACATCATCTCACATTTAATTTATAGCGGATACACCACTTCAAACATACATGTGAGCTTGCATGTCCATTAATGCAAATGTGTCAGGAAACAAAAGCAAAACATGAAACCCAGTATTACTGGGAGAAAGACACTCCCGGCTCTGTATGCTGTGTCATGGTGTGTGTAAATGTGTCTATAATTATACAGAGAGACATACATGTATCATCTGCACATATGCAGTTAATGTTTATGTCCACACATATAATATATACATACATTTCACCTGTAAAAATTTTGAAAGCAAATAAAAGAGGATTTCATATGATCATTGTGCCCAAATACAAATCACTTAAAAATACTTCTGACTTAGATTTCTTAAAGTCCTAAATTTTAAAAGTGGAAAATGTGAGCTGCTTCTGTTCTTCCATTTCATTAAAATTATGTCCATTGTTAAAGAGAGTAATTGAAATTCAATCTAGTTTTTGTTTGTTGGTTTTTACCTTTTTTATTGCAGTATGGTTGATTTAGAATGTTCTCTCAGGTTCAGGTGTATAGCCAGTGATTCAGTTATATATATACATATTTTTTCATATTATGTTTCATGATGGTTTATCACAGGATATTGCATATAGTTCCCTGTGCTATACAGTAGGACCTCATTGTTTATCTGTTTGATTTCTACTTCCTTGCTTAAACTCTAGAATGTTTATGGCACATGTTGAGGGGTGGTTTGGACTCCTCTTTTGTAGAAATAATCACTTTCTCTTTTTGACTTACTATATTTTTATCATCACTTCTAAAACATGTGATACAATGCAGTGTAAAACTATAATTTTAAGAGTAGACAGATGAGTAATGGGAGCTGACGTCTTGGTTCTACCCTGTTATAATTAGGAATTCCTGGAAGGTAGCTTAGGGGGACAGTTTCCAAAAAAGAAAAAAAAGATTTATGATGTACTTTGAAGAAATTCTGAGCATGGACAAAGGTTTCTCTTTGAAGTCTGGGGATATAATTAAAGTGGAAATAGACTTTGGCTTCATAAAGCTCTTATAATTTCCTCTCTGCACACTTGGATTCTGGCTACTCCTCAGTATTGTCTGAAGGCATCTCAAGGTGAGAAAGGGGATTAAACATGGGCTTTATTTGTAGCTCAATGGCATTTGCAAATGGGACTTTTTTCCCTCAATTACATGTAACACAGGTAGTTTTTTGGTAAGTTTTTTTTTTTTAAGAGAAGTTTGGGATTTACAGAAAAATTGTGAAAATAGTAGTGTACCCGTCAACCCTAATCTTGCTTCCCATCATTAACACTTTAAAATCCCTAGGGTACATTTGTCATCATTAATGAACTGATACAGCTCCATTATCATTAACAAAGGTCAAAGATTTATTATGTTTCTTAAGTTTTCACCTATAGTCCCATTTCTGTTCCAGGACATCATACTGACATGGAGTTATTGTTTTAATACTACCTTAGACTTCCCTTTAGGCTAAACAGTAAAGGTGGGGCTAGTGGTAAGAGTCCGCTTGCCAAAGCAGGAGACACAGGAGACATGGGTTCAATCCCTCTGTTGGGAAGATCCCCTGGAGAAGGAAATGGCAACCATTCCAGTATTCTTGCCTGGAAAATTCCATGGACAAAGGAGCCTGGCAGGGCTCAACGGGGTAGCAAAGAGTTGGACACGACTGAGTCACAGAGCAGCATGGTTCCCGTTATGTCGACAGTTTTTCAGATCTCTCCCTCTCCCTCTCCCTCTTTTTTTTTTTTTTTTTTTTGGTGACCTTAACTACTTGGGGCACCAGTCAAGCATTTTGTTGAATGGGCCTTAACTAAGATTTGCCGGATGGGCTTCCCTGGTAGCTTAGATGGTAAAGCATCTGCCTGCAATTCGGGAGACCTGGGTTCGATCCCCGGGTTGGGAAGATCCCCTGGTAAAAGGAAATGGAAACCCACTCCAGTACTCTTACCTGGAAAATTCCACGGATGGAGGAGCCTGGTAGGCTACAGTTAGACACAATGTGGTACATCTGTCCTACTGCTGAGCAAGACTCCACAGCTCAGGGGCACCAGGGTTTTTTAAGCATCCACTGGTGCAAAGACACTTAGGTAGCTTCCAATTTGTGGCTCTCACAAATAAAAGTGCTATGAAAATTCATATATAGATTCTTTTGGTGAGAGCATAGGTTTCATTTATCTGGAATAAATGGCAAAGAGTGCGATCCTCAATCATACAGTAAGTCCATGTTTAGTTTTATAAAAAAAACCACCAAACTATTTCCCCGAGTGCCTGTAGCATTTCACTTTCCCACCAGCATCACATCACCTCACCTCCCAAAACTATCACACTGGGGACTAGAACTTCAACATATGAATCTGGGGGACACAAACATTCAGCCCATTAATACCCAGAAACTGGTAGAGATAAGAAATGAATCCAGTTCTGTCTGATGCCAGAATTAATCTCTTAAACACAACATGTGTATAATTATTCCAAAGAACAGCTGAATATTGGGAGCAGTAAGACAGATGGGATATTTGAAAATAAATCCACATAATTACTGGTAAGGAAAAGCTATATTTTCTATGGGTAGATGTGTTAATGATTTATTTATAATAGTATGATGACTGGAGAATTAATTATAGCTAAGAAACAAATATCGATAATCTTCATCAGAAATTCAATCGTTCTGGATCAAAGTTTCTATATGGAAAGAAAGGGGGGGCAGTGCAGAGACTGGATTTGAGGGAATGAGGAAAGTTTTGTTAGGATTTAGCCAAAAAAGACAGAAGGGGGCAGAGAGTGAATTTAAACTGAGAAACTGATTTTTTTCTGGAGGTCACAAAAAGGAATTATAGGACAAAGTATCTAATTCTTAGCAAGCTGGAGTGAAGCTGGACATTGAGCAAGGGAAACCTTAAGGATTCATCAATAGTATAGTAGCTGGACTCTACATATATTTCATTGAGCTGTGGTCTCCATCTGAAGAATGAGCTGGGAAACTCCTGGAGGCCAGGCAGCCTGTGCTTGTAGACACTAAATGTGCTACATTTAAGAACTAAGTCCCGACGTGTGCAAGAACTAAGTCCCGACGTGTGCAGAAAAGGGTGCCCTCCCACATTGCTAGTGGGAATGTATATGGGTGCAGCCCCTGTGGAGAACAGTATAGAAAACCAAAAGTAGAGCTACCATATCATCCTGCAAATCCACTGCTGGGCATTATCTGGACAAAACTGTAATCTGAAAAGATGTGCCCCATCATGGTCACGGCAGCACTGTCAGGACATGGAAACAAACTAACTGTCCATCAACAGAGGAACAGGTAAAGGAGATGTGGTGCATATGAACAAGGGACTATTACCTGGGAAAAAAGAATGAAATAATGCCATTTGCAGCAACATGAATGGACCTGAAGATGAACATACTAAGTGAAGTCAGATAAAGAAAGACAAATACCACATGATAACACTTATATGGGGAATCTAAAATGTGATATAGTGAACTTATCTACAAAATAGAATTTCAGGCATATAGAACAGATCTGTGGTTGCCAAGTGACAGACTGGGAGTCTGGGATGCAAATGCAAATGATTATATATAGGATGGATAAACAACAAGGCGCTACTCTATAGCATAGAAAACTATATTTAGTATCATGTAACAAAACATAATGGAAAAGATTTTATATATATATATACATATATATATATATATATATATATATATATATATTATATGTAACTGAATCACTCTACCATACAGCAGAAATTAACACAACATTGTAAATCAACTATACTTCAATAAAACAAATTAAAAAAATACGAACTCAGTCCGTTGTACATAGTAGATACTCAAATGATCACGCGTTCCTAACCTCTAATGATTAGGAAGTAGTTACTGCACTCAGGGTAAATGCCTTTAGAACATTCTTCTCTATCTCCCTCCCTCTGTCCCTTGGTCCTCCGTCCTTCCCTCCTTCCTTCTTCCTTTCTGGCAGGTGAGGAAATAATAGGGAGGCAAAGCCAAAAACTATCCCTATATCCTGATTATCAAGAGCATTAACCTCATCTGTCAACGTTCATGAGATTTCACAATTTTAATAAAAGGAATCAAAGTCTTCAGGAGAAAAAAGAGGCAAACTCAAGATGTATGTAAGTATACAGTCACTACTGTATAAATATTTACATTTTGTGTTGACATTGGATATATTCAGTAGGATATCATATAATAGTCCATACATACACTTACTTAAAATTATAGACTATAAAATAAAAAGAATTCTGCTAAATAAAAAAAGCTGGAGGCATTTTAAATAAAACTTCAAGAGCTATTTTCCCCTCCCTGTTTACAGTTCTAATCCTTTGAGATGCAAATCACACCCATCCTCACGTTTTGGACAGAGGCTTCCAGTTGGGAAGTTGATGACCACAATCCACTAACAGAAAGACCCAGATGCAAAGCTTAGGTTTAAAAAGCCTGTCTTTTAACAAATCTTCTAGTGCCCCCCCTTATCTTCAAAGAGTAGAGATCCTGGAAAGTTTCTTACACACCCTGGGCATCACTGGCACATAATTTATACACGCAAGCATTTAACATCCGTCAGCTAAGAACCAGGCTACCTAGATCTCATGGGTCAACAGCTTATTTTCTGTAACAGCTTTTATTGAGATCTAATTCATATCCACACAACTCGCCCATACGAAGTGCATAATTCAATGTTTTATGTAAATTCACTGTGGTATAATTCAGTACAGTTTTAACTAATTAATTGGTTATTAGTATGGGATTACCTTTTAAAAATTACCATTTACACTTATCATTTCACAAAATATTGGATCAACAAGCTCTCAGAATACAGTTCTTCCTAAAGAAAGATACTTAATCAGTTAAGTTATGGAGTATATAGACACAGAAAGTGCGAAAGTGAAAGTCGCTCAGTCATTTCCAATCCTTCTCTAGGCCAGAATACTGGCGTGGGTAGGCCTTCCCTTCTCCAGGGTATCTTCCCAACCCAGGGATCGAACCGAGGTCTCCCACGTTGCAGGCAGATTCTTTACCAGCTGAGCCACCAGGAAAGCCCATACAGACACAGAAGAAGCTGTCAAATCCTCTCTCCACACCCCAGGTAAAACACAATCACTGCAGTGAAGGATCCATAAAAACAATTTGAAGAGCATCTTTATATTCTTTTAGTGCTGCCACACCAGTACACCCAACTATTCTGAATTGTAAACATAAGGGGGAAAGTTGTATTTAAGCCATAATCTGTTTTCCACTTACATATTAAAAAATACATATTTTAAAAACAAATCCCCTGGCTAGGATCATATAATAGAAGCTCTAAAATGCTTATTTTGCAAAATCTTTAACAAATTAAGTTAATCCAACTTTAACTTATCTAATCTACAGGAGTTATAGTCAGTGGAATATTTTGCTTATATGTGAAGCTGTTAGCTTTCAAACTATCAGAATGTTAAAAAATATAATTCTGCATGAACAGTAAATAATGCACTTTTTTTTGGTTTTCATTTGTTTCTTGAGTAGATTCATACTTAAAAATAATGTGTCGAACATTCAAAAAAGTTTTGCTTCAAATCTAATTAAATTCCATTAGTAAGGGAAAAAAAACACTTTTTAAATTTTAAATGCACTTAGTTTTCTAAAGTGATATGCTTACCAACTTGACATTGCTCAATGAATCACTTCTACCACATCAACCTTAACTCATAACTGAAGACATTTCATTGTTTTTCATCTTATGGGTAATCTTTATAACAGGCACTTTTAAAATGTGGTTGTTCTTAAACTATTGTTTCTCCTTAGATATAACTATTGTTGGGGAATTTACTCTAAGAAATCATATCATTTTAATCCTGAAGATACGCTACATATATACAGTTAAACAGAGTATATAATCCACTTAGGAAAAATGAGGAAAACAGGAATTTAAAAGGTTGTATCTGTAAGACTATGTCCCTTAGACAGGAGTATTTTTACTAATTGTCATACTGAACATCCTTGAAATGTAAAATCCATGACATTATCAAAAAAGATATTACCAAATTTCCTAAAAGAACACTCTTTTAATATATACTTTGTAATGGTTCTTATATTAGGTTGTAGGCTAATAAGATGCTGCCTAAAAGTAAAAAGATTCTACAACATGACTCACTAAACAAGACCACCTTTTCAGTACTATGCATAAAGTACCCTCTTTTCAGGCCTAGAAAGACATTGACTTGTTTCTAAATATGCTTTCCATCTGAGATATATATATATATATACACACACACAAGTTTGTAAATCAAGAATATGAAGTATACCATTGAAAAACTGTTTATATTGGGATATCTGAAAAAAGGAAAGCAAAGCATCATCTTTTTTTAAAATTGAGGTATAGGTGCTTTACAATCTTATGTTAGTTACTACTGTCAGCAAAGTGAATCAGCTACATGCCCACATATACACCCTTCCTCCTGGACCTCCCTCCCACTCCCCCATCACAGAGCACCTTCTAAGTCATCACAGAGCACCAAGCTGAGCTCCCTGTGCTACAGAGCAGCTTCACACCAGCGACCCATTTTACACGTGGTGCTGCATATATGCCACTACTTATATCCCAGTTCATCCCAGCCCGGCCCCCACCTTCCCAATGTCTACACTTCCGTCCTCTATATTTGCGTCTCTACTCCTGCCCTGCAGATAGGTTCATCTGTATCCCTTTTCTACATTCCACATACATGTCTCATGGAAGTAACCTAAATGTCCATGGGCAGATGAAGAGATAAAACGGATGTGGTGCATATATACAATGGAATATGGGTGGTGGTGGTGTTCAGTCACTAAGTTCTGCCTGACTCTCTGCAATCCCATGGACTATAGCACATCAGGCGCCTCTGTCTACCACTATCTCCTGGAGATTCTTCAAATTCATGTCCATTGAGTCGCTGATGCCATCTAACCATCTCAATTCCTGCTGCCCTCTTCTTTTGCCTTCAGTCTTGCCCAGCATCAGGGTCTCTTCCAAAGAGTTTCTTTGCATCAGAGGGCCAAAGTATTAGAGCTTCAGCTTCAGCATCCGTCCTTCCAGTGAATACTCAGGATTGATTTCCTTGCTGTCCAAGGGGCTTTCAAGAGTCTTCTCCAGCATCACAATTCAAAAGCATTACATCTTCAGCACTCAGCTTTCTGTAAAGTCCAATGCTCACATCCATGTGTGACTAACGGAAAAATAGTTTTGTCTATATGGACCGTTGTTAGCAAAGTGATGTCTCTTTATTTTAATATACTGTCTCAGTTTGTCACAGCTTTTCTTCCAAGGAGTAAACGTCTTTAAATTTCATGGCTGCAATCTCCATCTGTAGGGATTTTGGAGTCCAAGAAAATAAAATTTTTCACTGTTTCCATTTATTCCCCTTGTATTTGCAATGAAGTGATGGGACTGGATGCCATGATCTAAGTTTTTTGAATATTGACCTTTACGCCAGCTTTTACACTCTCCTCCTTCACCCTCATGAAGAGGCTACTAAGTGCTTCTTCACTTTCTGCCATTAGAGTGGTATCATTTTTGTATCCGAGGTTGTTGCTATTTCTTTAGCAATACTGATTACAATATGTGATTCATTCAGCCCGCCATTTCATATGATGTACTCTGCATATAGGTTAAATAAACAGGGTGACAATAACAGACTTGTCGTATTCTTTTCCTATTTTTGAATCTGTCAGTTGTTCCATGTAAGGTTCTAACTGTTGCTTCTTGACCTACATACAGGTTTTTCAAGAGACAGGTAAAGTGGTCTAGTATTCTCATCTCTTTCAGAATTTTCCACAGTTGTGATCCATACAGTCAAAGGCTTTAGTGCACACAATGAAGCAGAAGTAGATATTTTTCTGGAATTCCGTTGCCTTCTCTATGATTGAGCGAATGCTGGAAATTTCATCTCTGGTTCCTCTGCCTTTTCTAAATCCAGCTTGAACATCTGGAAGTTCTCAGTTCATGTACTGCTGAAGCCTAGCTTGAAGGATTTTGACCTTAACCTTACTAGCATGAGAAATAATTGCAACTGTTTGGCAGTCTGAACATTCTTTGTCACTGCCCTTCTTTAGAATTGGAATGAAAACTGACCTTTATCAGTCCTGTGGCCACTGCTGAGTTTTCCAAATTTGCTGACACATTGAGTACAGCACTTCAACAGCATTATCCTTTAGGATTTTAAATAGCTAAGCTGGATTATCATCACCTCCACTAGCTTTGTTCACAGTAATGCTTCCTAAGGCCCACCTGACTTCACACTCCAGGCTCTAGGTGAGTGACCACACCATCATGGTTATCTTGGTCATTAACACCTTTTTTCTTTTTTTCTTCCATATAATCTTGCCACCTCTTCTTCATCTCTTTTGCCTCTGTTAGGTCCTTCCTCTCTCTGTCCTGTACTGTGTCCATCCTTGCATGAAATGTTCCCTTGACATCTCAATTTTCTTCAAGAGATCTCTAGCCTTTCCCATTCTATTGTTTTCCTCTACTTCTCTGCAATATTCATTTAAGGTCTTCTTATCTCTCCTTGATATTTTCTGGACCTCTGCATTCAGTTGGGTGTATCTTTCCCATTCTCCCTTAACTTTTGCTTCTCTTCTTTCCTCAGCTATTCGTAAAGCTTTCTCAGACAACAACTTTGCCTTCCTGCATTTCTTTTTCTTTGGGATGGTTTTGGTCCCTGCCTCCTCCACAATTAGGAACCTCCATTCATAGCTCTTCAGGCGCTCTGTCTACCAGATCTAATCCCTTGAATCTATCCATCACCTCCACTGTATAATCATAAGGGATTTGATTTAGGTCATAACTGAATGACCTAATGGTTTTCCCTACTTTATTCAATTTAAGCCTGAATTTTGCAATAAGGAGATCAAGGTATGAGCCACAGACAGCTTTGGGTCTTGTTTTTTGCTGACTGTATAGAACTTCTCCATCTTGGGCTGCAAAGGATATAATCAATCTCATTTCAGTAATGAACATTTGGTGATGTCTACGTGTAGAGTTGGCTCTTGTGTTGGAAAAGGATGTTTGCCATGACCAGAGTGCTCTATTGACAAAACTCTGTTAGCCTCTGCCTGGCTTCATTTTGTACTCCTAGGCCAAACTTGTCTGTTATTCCAGGTATCTCTTGACTTCCTACTTTTGCATTCCAACTCCCAACATGATAGTGGGATATAACTCAGCCATAAAAAGGAATAAAATTGAGTCATTTATGGAGATGTGGATGGACCTAGAGATGATCATACAGAGTAAAGCAAGGCAAACTATTATCTTATTTTAAGGAAAGCTGGCTTCACAAATCTTATTTTCTCACTTACCTCCTTACAAATTAAAAAAGATAAACTTGCAATTCAGTACAAAAAAGTACACGAACCTTTTTCTACATCCAGGTAATCCCTAACCTTCCTATATGACCCCCACATTTCATAATCTTAATCTGACTAAAGAATTTATTGGGATAGATAACGGAGGATATAAAAGAATTTAAGTAAAAGTTGTCTGAACCTCCACCACTGAAGAGAAAGTGATTCTTGAGGAGGAAACCTGACCAGAGGTCAGTCTGGTCCCATGTCCTCAGGAGCAGCCTGGCCCGTCCTGCATCACCCTCTCGCCCCGGTTCCACACATAATAACCCTCAAGCGGTTGCCTAGCTGGGCTCTGTCCTGGGGGAAGCAAGAGGGATGGAAACAAGGCTGAGAACCAGGGAGAAGGCCCCCAGGGATGTGTCCCAGTCCCCGGATAACAGGCACTGAGAGGTCATCAGGACCCAAAGGAGGTCCAGTCAGCTGTGACTTCTGTAGTCACTAGGATAACAACAGGACGGTATCAATTTGGATAGAGGCACGGCAACCCACTCCAGCATTCTTGCCTGGAGAAGCCCCATGGACAGAGGACTTCAGGCCACGGGGTCACAAAGAGTCGGACACGACTGAGTGACCAAGCACACCTATGTTAAACTTAACAGGAGTTTCAAAATACCTTAGTTCTCTGAAAACAGAACTGTTCTTATTAATGTATCAGCCTATGGTCAACATGCCTGTTTGAAGGTCCATCACACAGGCAACCAGGCCACCTTGTCGTCTCACCAAAACCTTGTCTCCTCTGTCCCCTGCAACAATTCTGCAAAGTGGATACTGTCATCTTCTCTGCAGATGGAAACCACTGAGGCTGTAGATAGAA
Source organism: Muntiacus reevesi (assembly GCF_963930625.1). Classification (NCBI taxonomy): domain Eukaryota; kingdom Metazoa; phylum Chordata; class Mammalia; order Artiodactyla; family Cervidae; genus Muntiacus; species Muntiacus reevesi. The sequence continues at coordinate 30,583,604 of NC_089261.1, forward strand.
TACTAAAAATGGTAGATGAAGGTTTGAGCATGGAAGAGCCTGGCTTCAAATTCTATACTCTCTCCAAACTTCTGCCGTACCTCAAGAAAAATGTCTTCAGTGTCAAGATAATTTAGAAGTTAGCTTAAATCAGCAGACTTCAATATAAAAGAAAACCCAAACCATCTGAGAAAGTGTATTTTGAGAGTACATAAATTCTACTTCAGAAATCTTAACAGGAAGGGAAACTAACATTCTCACACCACACACACACACAAACACACACACACACACACACACACACACACACACACAAATGCACATAGCCCTATAGTTTGTCCTATGGATGGAGACAAATGCTATGTAGTTTGTCCTATGGATGGCCTAGATCTGCCTAAGAATTTTTTCTGGCCCAACTAAAATGAAAACTGTAATTTTAAATCTTTTTCTACTGTGTTTCTGGTCCTAGAAGCATATGGTGTGGTAGATGGTTCTTCACTTTGGGGAAAAGTACAAAGAATCCTGTTTTGTGCCAAGGATGTTGGAGCCCAGAGGGTGGAGATTAAAAGTTAAATTTCTCTGCATAACAAAATCCACATATTTGTAACTTTAAGAGAGACAGAAGTGGAGATGGAAGATGAGATGCAATAGAGAATGGGCCCCTCTAATCAGAACATGACTGGAAGCTGGGTAAAGAATGAGACAGCCAATAACACAGTCCTCTTGAGAGGAGTTGCCAAGATACTGTCAGATTCCTAAGGAATTTTAAGTTGTTTCTTCCAATGACAGGTGGAGCCCACCTTCACGATTTATCTCTGAGACTGCAGTAAGATTTGTAAGATCTATCAATGTTATGCTGGTAACCAGGCTGGAAGCTGACCCATGTGTGAGCAGGGTGGACAGGAGGGAAGGAGTGAGGACCAGGAATCCAGTCACCCACGACCAGGAATTCAGAGCAGCAGACAGTCCAAGAATAAGCACTCACATCCTGATCTCCAAAATACCGAGAACCGTGGTGAACTTCCCATAATCAACAGGATGGGTCATGCATGGGTGTTAAGAGGCTGTGATGCCAGGCTTCTGGAGAATTAGGTAGGAACTTCCAAAAAGAAGAGAGGGTGGGGGAGGAAGGAGGAAGGAAGGGAGGAAGGGAGAAAATAAAGATTCACAATGAACCAGGACTTTCAGGGTGGCTTAGTGGTAAAGAGTCTGGCTGCCAGTGCAGGAGACACGAGACACACTCAGGTTCAATCCCTGAATCAGGAAGATCCCCTGGAGAAGGAAATGGCAACCTGCTTCAGTATTCGCCTGGGAAATCCCAGGGACAGAGGAGCCAGGCGGGCTACAATCCATGGGGTCACAAAAGAGTCAGACCTGGTTTACTGATGAAATAACAACACACTGAACCAGAGGTCTTTTTCCCCTGGGTGACTGAGTTGAGGGACAGAAAGACATTTCCAGTGTGATGCCTGAAGTTTTGAACTTGAAATGACTCTCTGAACTGAGTGACCTTACAGCTTTGATCAAAGACCAACCAGTATTAGAACCCAGTTCAACCCTCCAATATATAAAAGGGGAGTGATTTCCAAGGAAGTCAACACCCACCAACATTTTACAACTTTTCACTGACAATCATCCTGCGTCTCAGTCCAAGGTGCTTGCTTCTCTCTTCACAACTCATTTTTGGAAGCTTTTCATAAAAATTTTAACTTAGGAAAAAGAGTCTCAGTCTACTTATAAATATATATATACATATATCTATGTATGTGTGTGTGTGTGTATATATAAAACTTATAACTCTGTTATTAAGAGAAGTACAGGTAACTATTTCTACTGATTTGAGCATCCATAGTTAATATTTCTAATTTTTCATTCTTATATATATGCTGTCATCTCAAAATCTTCCCTCCTAAGCAACTCACTTCACACACACACACCCTCACATACACACGTGCTTGAAAACCCCAGTAGAGTGATGACGACAACTACCACTGATGTAACAAGCTGCTGTGTGTGTGTGGTCAGTCATGTCCGACTCTTTGCAATCCCATGGACTGTACCCCACCAGGCTCCTCTGTCCATGGGATTTTTCTAGACAAAAATACTGTAATAGATTGCCATTTCCTACTCCAGGGGATCTTCCCAACCCAGGGACTGTACTCCTGTTTCTGCTAACTGTGCTAACAATAGGTATGCAGACAATCATAATGAATGTGACCTAGACCCAGCCCTCAAGGAGCTTCAGCCTGGTGGGAAACAAAAAATGAAAATCATTGTACTGTGCTATTTAGAAATATACAGTAAAGGGTCCATAGGCTTGTACCCACATCACAAGGATTCATCTTTTCAACGGGGGAGAGAGTGCATGTGTGTGTTTCTGATTCCTGGTTCAATTCTTATATAAAGTATGTACTCAGTTAAACTGATCACTGGTGCTGGACATTGAAAAAGGACTGTTCTGTTTCACCTCTAATCTGGAAAATTCATTTTATCCATTCTGTGTGTAATACTAGGCGCCTAGGCTACAACACTGAAGAAAATGTACCCAGGGCTGTTCTTCTGGAAATGTCAACAGACTAGAAATAATAAAAAGTATCAGAAATAATAAAAAGTATCTCGCATGTGACGCCACATGCTGGAGGAGTGTCGCTGAGACAATGAGAGGAAGGGCGGAGGCTAGAGTGAGGAAGTGGTCTGCACCTCGGAAGGCTGTCCATAAAGCAGGGCATGGAGGACCAAGGCCCACGTGTCGACAGAGGTGTGGGTGGAGCTAGCTCACCCGAGAAGGAGGAAGGAATGTTCACATGGGGAAGATGAGGGGGAAAGACTTGAGCATCCTCATGGACTGGTGTTTGGGAAAGATGCTGGTGGAGGGGAGGGAGGGGAAGCAGGGTCGAGAGAAAAGATGAGCGGGAGGAATGGGTAAGAGAAAGCATCGAGGCCACTGCGGCAAGCAGGACACGCCGGGCCCCTGCAGCCTCCCCAACCATGTTCAGGTCCACGCCTTCTCCCGCTGAAGGCAGTCCTAAGTGCCCTACCCACTGCCTCATCTCCAAACAGAAGCCAGGTGATTCTTTCAAATACAAATCACATCATCTTTTTCCCCTGAAAACTTTGCAGTGGTTTCTCATCAGGCTTAGGAGATCATCCAAGCTCCTTATCCTGACCAGAGAGGCTGAAGAGCAGGATGGAACCTCTGCGCCAACCTTCCAGCTGGATCTCCCAGCTCCTCGTTAGATATATTCACTAATATAAATGCAATATATACATCAATTATAATTGATATATTAAAAATCTAATATGTACATTAATATAAATATACATACATGCATATAAATAAAGAACGCAGGATATACTTACTAATATAAATAGTCAAATTAATAGAATCAGAAAGTAGTACACGAATAAATGCCAGGGGCCTGGGGGAGGGAAGTGGGATGAGGAGGAGAAATGGGGAGTTATGTTTCACGGGGACAGAGTTTCAGTTTAGAAAGTGAAAAACTCAGGAAATGGATGCTGGTGAGAGTCACACAACAATATGAGTGTTACTCGGTGCCACTGGGCTTCCATGGTGGCCCAGTGGTAAAGAATCCAGATGCCAAGCAGGAGACACAGGTTCGAACCCTGGGTCAGGAAGATCCCCTGGAGAAGAAAATGGCAACCCACTCCAGTATTCTTGCCTGGGAAATCCAATGGACAGAGAAGTCTGGCAGACTACAGTCTTGCCTGGGAAATCCAACGGACAGAAGAGTCTGGCAGACTACAGTCCGTGGGGTCACAAAAGAGTCTGATACAAGTTAGCAACTAAACAACAACAGCTTTGTGTCACTGAACTGTACAGATAAACATGGTTAAAATAGCGTGCTCTGTTTGTGATTTTCACCACAATAAAAATAACTATTTTTATATTAATTAAAAATATAAAATTTTAATTAAAATTAATTTTAAATAATTTAAATTTTTTAAATTAAGAATAAATAAATAAACTCAAAATGGATTAAAGACCTAAATGTAAGGCCAGATACTATGAAACTTCTAGAGGAAAACATAGGCAGAACACTCTATGATATAAATCAGAGCTATCTTTTTCAATCCACTTCTAAGAGTAACGAAAATAAAAACAAAAGGAAAAACAAAATAAGACAGTGAACTGTCTCATTACAGAAACAACCTCCCACTGGTGAAGAACTCATTCTAATGATCCTCTGGGCATCAAAATATTTTACTACCAAAGCTGGAATTAATAGACAAGTCCCCCAGGGTGTAGATAGAGATTTATTGGCATTATCCCTTAATATTTAGGTGCAAACATAATTGTGGCTTTGGACCATGAACTTTAAATCACTGTAACTAGGCTCAAACACATTTTGTTAATCAAAATAGGAAATTACAATCAACACATTTTTGCCAACAAGAAATAAGTTTATTCCTGTAGCATAAAAATCCACGTTTCAGGATACCACAAACCCTTGGAGAGCATTTTCTGCCTCCTTCCGGTTGTGGGGGTGTTTTCCCTGCAGTTGTCTAGATGCTTGAAGAAGCGATAATCAGTTGGTGATAGGGTCAGGAGAATATGGCGATGAGGCAAAACTTCAGAGCCCAATTCTTTAACTTTTGAAGCACTGGTTGTGCAATGTGCTGTCTGGTGTTGTCGTGGAGAAAAACTGGGCCCTTTCTGTTGACCAATACCATCTAATCGATTTGCTGGGCATACTTCTCAGATGTAATGGTTTCGCCAGGATTCAGAAAGCTGTGGTGGATCAGACCAGCAGCAGACCACCCAACGGTAACCACGACCTTTTTCTGGTGCAAGTTTAACTTTGGGAAGTGCTTTGGAGCTTCTCTCAGTCCACCCACTGAGCTGGTTGTCACTGGTCGTATTATAAAATCTACTTTTCATGGCATGTTACAATCTGAACAAGAAATGGTTCATTGTTGTTGCATAGAATAAGAGAAGACAACACCTCAAAATGATGATTTTTTTTTTTTTTTGCAGTCAGCTCAGAGAGGACATTAAATGTGTTCTAAGTCTAAGGTCTATTGCAACTTCCGTCATGGAAATTTGCAAAAAATGTGCATCTCCGGGTCAAGGAAGTACAAATATTCAATAGAGGCATAATAAATTATTATAATACATCAACAGTGGTCATTTCTTAATTTTGCCAAATAGTACTCTTATAATAGAAAAGATACACAGAAATGCCATCTTAACCCCATGCTTATAATAACATGTTTATAATATAGTAACAAATAACATACACAATAAACATATAAAATGAGTAACTGGTACTATATCCAATTCATTTTCCTTAATCATGGCTTAAGTTAAAGCCAGTCCAGGGACTTCCCTGCTGGTCCAGTGGTTAAGAATCTGCCTTGCAATGCAGGGTATGCGGATTCAATCCCTGATCAGGGAACTAAGATCCCACATCCAGCAGAGCAACTAAGTCTACAGGCCTTAACTACTGAGCCTGCATGTCACAACCACAATGAAGATCCTGTGTGCTGCAACTAGGGCTTGAGGCAGACAAATAAGTCAACAAATAAAATAAATATTTTTTAAAAAGTTAGTCCAGAAGAGTGGCATCTGTTAGCGATGAAGTGTCAAACTGAGGCTTCAATTTCCTAGCTTTTTACATATAAAAGCCCCAAAGAATGGCTTAAGGATTGTAGTAATATTGTATATCAGACATGAGTTCCAGACCACTGTTACCTGTTTGGACATTGTAAAACTTCTGCTTAAAGTATCCCAAAATACATTCATCCTGTTGGTTTTTGAAGTAATTATTTTGGCCAAAAGAGCTGCAAAGTAATTAATTTCTTCTTTATGTAAGACATAAATGGATGAGAAAATTAATATATATTCACAATCAGGTATAATTAATTCATTATGTCTGCATCTCACATCTGCCCATAATTGTGGTAAACTATTGAAAAATCTTTTAACAGTTTACTATAATTACAGACCAGCTAGACCTAATGAATATTATTTCAAATCTATGGCTCAAACTCTGTAAGCCTTTAAAAAAAAAGGCTAAGTAAACTAGCTCAAAAACGATAAAGAGAAAATAAGCAAGCTATTCAATTTTATTCAGTGAATAGACTTGGAAAATCAGGACTGGATGTGGTTACTAACTATTTTTAAATACTTTTAATTACTAGCACTAAAGGGAAATGCAGCAGAAGGCAATTAATTTGTAAATAAACATAGAAGTTTCAATGAAAACTCAAAGGACATTTTCTTCAAGCCATCTTTTTAAATGAAATATAAAAGCAAAGATTCCTTTTCCAAATTCCACTCAACAACATTAGAATGACCAATGACTGATAGCAGTTTCTTTTCAAATAATCTATAAAACTCTCGAACATGGGCTATGCACCCTCCAGCAGACACAACATCTAATAAGTCAGCAAGTATTTATTCATCATTTACTAACACATGCAAGAAATAGGGGACAAAGAGATTTTTAAAAAATCAGAGAAAAAAATCAGTTCCTGCAATTCTGCAGCTCATGGTCTGTAGAACACACAGGACAGAAAAGCAGCAAACACAGATGTTTTGGGTGGTTACAGAGGCCAACGGGAAGACAGGAGGCTGCTGGGGGTGGGGGAGCGAATAAGAAAGAAAAGATGCACAGTGTGGAATGGCTGATGCCAACTCCTAAAAAGAAATATGGCCCCTCACTCCCCCAAGGACTGCTACATCAGTTGAAATGTTATTCTTTCCAGTGTCTCCTTAATATGCACCCCCAGTCAAGCATACTGGCCTAAAATTCACAGAAGAGGCACTCAGTAAACCTGGGCAAAATGAATAGCCAATTTCTGGTCTCCACAAAGCTGGGTCATACAAAAGTTTAAAACCTCATTCCGTGCAGTCAAGTGTCTATTCAGGAACAGCTGAACGGCTTTAACCTACAACCACATTCTTGAAATCAGGCCCTTTTTCTCTGTGTAAACTCATTATCTTCTCCATCAATCATTTACAGACTGCCTGCAATACACAGAGCATCCTTTTGCTGCTGGTGTGCTGACAGAAAAATACCCTGCTCTTAATCTCAGCAGGAAGAAAAACAATTTTTAATACATTTTATCTAGAATAACAAGAAAAATATCAGACAGTCATGTGTGCTACACAGAGAATTAAAATGACGTGATGTGGTAGAAATGGGGTGAGTCCACTGGTAGCCTCAGGTGTCTCAGTATATCAGATTCAGATACTAGTATCCCCAGAAGTGGACACTGGAACAAGGATTTAGGTACAAAACGTTTACTCGGGATGTGGAAGAAACATCAGTGGGAGGGTGGGGACTGAGACCAGGAAATCAAGCAGCCAAAAGAATTTCCATATCAGGCTAGTCACCACTATGAGCAGCATCAATTAATTTCTAGTGATAATTTTCTGGGCAAACCCTGGGACCCTGTGAACCTGTACATGCTTTCTAGTTTCCCAGTACTGAGGGGTAGGGAGCTGGGGTATTTATACACCAAGTCCTATGAATCAGTGGTTGCGAGCCAGTGGGGAGAGAGATTAACTTCTTGGCAACTTCTATCCTTCTGGGCAGTAAGGGAGGCTCAAGTGAGTTGCAGATGCCACTGGTGTGCAGAGAGGCTGTGCTTGCAGGCAGTCCATGGACCAGGAGATATGTGTGCTAGGGTCTAGATGAAAAGAAGGATTCTCAGACAGAAGGAACTGCCAGAGCAGAATCCAGCTCAGAGTACTCATTCAAGGTCACCCAGATAGAATGTCTGGAGCAAAGTGGGTGAGTTAATATATAAAATCAAGCCACAGAGAGCTCTGGATGCCAGAGCAAAGTGTCTGGGAGTCACTGGTGGGATATGGGCTCAACAGGATCTTGTGTACATTTTATACACACACATACACACACACACACATATTTATAGGCTTCCCTGATGGCTCAAATGGTAAAGAATCTGTCTGCAATGTGAGAAACCCAAGTTCAAGCCCTGGGTTGGGAATATCCCCCGGAGAAGGGAATGGCAACTCACTCCAGTGTTCTTGCCTTGAGAATTCCATGGACAGAGGAGCCTGGTGGGCTACAATCCCTGGGGCCCCCAAAAGTCAGACACCATTGAGTGACTAACACACACACACACACACACATATATATATTTGCTCTTTTTCAGATTATTTTTCATCATGCGTTCAGTCATTGAAGTCGTGCCCGACTCTTTGCAACCCCATGGACTATAGCCCACTTCTGTGGGCATCTCTGTCTGTGGGGTTTTCCAGGCAAGAATACTGGAGTGGGCTGCCATCTCCTTCTCCAATTTTTCATTATAGGCTATTACAAGATATTGAGTATAGTTCCCTGTGCTATACCGTAGGTCCTTGTTATCTATCTATTCTATACATAGTAGTGTATATGTCTGTTCATCTTAACCTCCTAATTTATCCCTCCTCCACCTGCTTTCCTCTTCAGCAACCATAAATTTGCTGTCTCTGAGTCTGTTTGGTTTTGTAAATAAGTTCATTTGTTTTATTTTTCAGATTCCCCATATGAGTGATATCATATATTGTCTTTGTCTGGATTACTTTGCTTGGTATGATAATCTCTAGATCCATCCATGTTCCTGCAAATGGCATTATTTTGTTATTTTTCTTGGCTAAGTAGTATTCCATTGTATAAATATACCATATCCTCTTTATACATTCATCTGTAATTTGTATTTTCAAAAGATGACTCTGGTTCAAATGAATAGTGGAGTCCTGAGTGAAAGCAGGAAAGTCAGGATGCTGGGGAGGATAAGTCATGGTTGGGCAGATGTGTGCACATAAAGGTGAGAGAGAAGCAAGATAAAAAACTCTGCATGCTTTCTTCTTTAGCAACTCTGTATATGGTAGTGTCAGTGCAACCATTTACTAAGAAGGAAGAAGACTAGAGGAGAAGTACATTTGAGAAAAACAATGAAGAGTTTATTTCATTCAAGTTCAAGTTAAGATGCCTACGAGATATTTGCAGATGGATAAAAAAAGGCAAGTCTGAAATCAGAGAAACATCAGAACTAGAGATAAATATGAGAGTTACCTCCATACATGCAGCATAAGAAGTCAAGAGATTAGGTAAAGAAGAAATGGGTCCCAAAGACAGTTATCTTTCCAATTTCATGTCGATCATCTTCTATTATACCTGTTAAAGGTATCTCAGTAATCACAGCCGACTCATTCTATCATTCATTCATTCAGTATTATTGAATGTATAATTCCCCTGAAATTATCACAACATTGTAAAACAACCATATCTCAATTAAAACAGATTTATTGAATGTAAAAGAGACATATGGCATCAAGCTAATAACTGTAAGAAATTTAAATATATCATATATTAATCCTCATTCTTAAGAGCTAAAGATCTACAAACCCTTCAAGATTAAAGACTGAGCACAGTAATGTTCCTAAGAGAGATACACAGAAAGGACCATGGGAATTCAAGAGAAAGAATTACTTCTACCTGGCAAAATCATAATAAAAGGTTTTGACTGAAAATGTAGCATTTAAGCTGGTGTTTAAAGCCTTTCCAAATTCATAGAATTTCCTCTGTAAACATACAGAAAGTGGATGTATTTCAAAAACTAGAGATTTAAAGAACCACAGAGATGAGACATTGGAGAGGGCATAATTCTGGAGTTCATTAAATAACTCAATCTGCTAAATGATAAAATATATGAATGAGATACAGGTGGTGAATATTTCTAGAATACAGGTTTGTCATATTCATGTCTGAAATATCCCATCTAAGGTACTTTCTATGGTGTCAAATATATATTTGGTAGGGTTTAAGGGGAAAAAATTAAGTCACAATTTCATCTCACTCTCATTTTATAGACTATTATTTTCCTTTATTCTCACATACAATGAACAATCATGAGGCACTTAGAAATTCACTTCTCACATTGTTCATTTTGTTTATACAGTTCCCACACTGTACATAACAACAGCACCTTTTCCATCGATCTATCGATATTATCATTAAAGACTGAAAATTTATGTATTAAAATTGGATCTGTAAGGTGGGATTACTAATTACTGGTCAGTATGAAGGGAAAGGAAAATCCTGAGCTTGGTAAGAAGACGATGAAGCAGGCCAAGAACAGGATACACAGGGGCCTTGCTGGTAGGAAGAGGTCCCGAGGCCCCAGTGATGCATGGAGGAGAGGGTGCATCGACCACAGAGAGGGCATCACCCCTTCCACGCTCGGCACTCAGCTCTAGACAGCCTTCATTTTAGACCCACCAGTTCAGCTTGTTTTTGCCTCTCTTTAGGACACCATGAGAAATATCCTTTTATGGTGGCATTTGAAGACTTCTTAGCTCATAGCTTCCCCAAAACAAAAAAGTAGCCATAAAGGACTTTCTGAAAAACACTGCACACAAGAGATGTCACATTTTCTCATACTGTTTGTTGTAAGAACAAAGTTTATAAGCACTGAAGAAGCAAGTGTTTATCCCTATGGTGGGTCTCAAGAGGATTATCATGCTAACAATACAAGATTGCACGTATAGGAAAATGAAACCAAATAACAAATAGAAAACACAACAGGCAAAGAAGAGATAAACTCAAAGAACATGCATGGCATCTTTGTGAAAGAAAGATCAGTAGAAACAGTTGCAATAAATGAATTCATGAGCAGCAACTCAGGATGAGTGCTGGGGCTGGAAGCGAGTAACAAAGGAGAAATGACATCCCTGCCTGGATTCGGCCCTAAGACCCTCAACAACTTGGAAACCTTTAGTTAAAAAACTGTGCCAGTGACAATTTGTAAGAAGATACAACACACACAAATTAGTCAAACTTTACAGAAAACTACTGAATGGTTATAATGATGTTGTAGACTTAATGTGTTAATTCGATATTTAAATTCTGTGTACTTTCAAAGAAAAATTATTAACATCATCATCTGCTTGACATTTAGAAATTATTAAAAAATAATATATTCTATGTCCTAAGCTATCTAGGTAAGATATCGGTTGGGAAGGAAAGAAGAGAAAGGAAAGAAAGAGGAGAAAAAGTAAATCTATCTCATAAAAATTATTTTTATAGTTCATAAAATCAATTTTTTATAGTAAAAAGGGGCAATAAAATATAGAACTACTCTCCAGCTAGCAAAATTGAATTTGCCCCCAGGTATGTGGACATGTCATTTCTTTACATGTAATTGTAAATTCTTCCAGCCTTCCAGAAAGCATCAAAATACAACCAAATGGAATGACCCAAAGAGACATTATCTTTCTTACTCCTCCTCCTGCAGTGAATGATTTACTGTTCAACAAGGGTTAACTCAGGTCAGCTTAAGAAAAAAAAAGTGGGGGGAGCTGGTGCTCAAACTTTACAGAGAGCAGAATGAAAAATATTCCCTAGTTATTTACCCTTCAGTGACTTACAGATACAAGCCACAGTTGATAACATTTTTAAATACTTGGGTTCACATCAAGTTACCTCTCCTACTTTCAAATGGCCCTTTCAAGATATCAGTGCTGACAGGCCAGAGCTTGCAGGGTCCTGCCCAGAAGGCCCACCCAAGTAGAATGTTGAAAAAAATCATCTGCTCACAGATGGTCATACACCAGATGCTGAAAAACACCAAGTGGGTTGCCATTTGAGTTTGGATCAAAACTAAATGAGCTGGGTTGCTAACTGGATTAATCTGTCATTAGACTCACCTTTCTAACCTCCAGAAAAGCACATTTTCATTTATAACTCGCCTCAATGCCTTTGTGGGAAGATCAAGTAATGTATATACAACATATGCAAATATCTCTTAAAATTGCATGCTCAAAAACAGATTTAAAGAAAAAAAAAAAATTCTGTTTGGCTCGCCCTTATTGCCATATGACTTTTCCAGGCAGACACGTGGAGAAAGAATTTCAGACAAGAAGACGAGCATGTGCAAAACTGTGCAAAAATCTTCACATTTGGGGAATTGAAAGGCTTTCAGAAAAGCTGAGACTTTCAATAGCAGAGGTGAACGGCTGAAAGCAATAAGGTGCTTGAGCTTGATCCATGAAGGATTTGTAAAATAGGAAACTCTATTATTAGGTTTTTGAGGGGAGGGGTAATAATGTACAGAATGAATTGTTTACATTATCTTAAAAGACACTTTCTCTAAGTAAGGTATTACCACCAGAGTCATATAAGTGTAAACAAAAATCCAATCTCATTATGAAGCTGAGACTCCTGGTAAGAAAGGCCACAATGAAGAATCTAGGTTCACGTGTTTATTACACACGAAATTCAGCCTGGCTTCTCTTCCTTTCCCACATTATTACCGGTGCTAATTTCCCTGCCCAGGAACTCCATAAATGACATTAACTTTCTTTATTTGCTACCTATGAATGAGCAAAATCGTTCTGAATAGACCAAACTGACAAGAATCCTGAAAGCAAAGGATGTGACTGCCTCCGAATTCTGACCTGTAGAACATGAAACCCAGAGGTCCAGCTCAGCCCCCCAGCAGGCATGCACGCTTCTGTATTAGGAATAACACAGCATAGATTTCCTCTAATGAAAGCATTTTTGTATTACCTTCCTTAAAGTAACGGAGGCCTTCGGAACAGATTGCTGCACAGTGACAATGAGAAGACTGTTAAGAGGGTCTATCAGCTAGGGGACAGGAGTATTCTATTTCCGCTGGGAAGAACACATATAGGCCAAGATCCAACAAAGGCTTAAGTGGCCTGGCATCACGTCATCTCCCTGGTCAGTGCATGGGCTTGGGGACACAGGACAGCCATCGGGCAGGCGTGCTGGGAGAGGGAGTGGCAGAGGGCTCATCTTTCCTTGCTGTCCAGGAAACACAACCCAGGGGACTCCTGAAGACCTCACACATCCACCGTGGCTCACAGCTGGGACCAGGGCAGGGACAGAGGCTCCCATCCCAGCAAGCCCTGGACCACCCAGACATTAGCTATGCTAACCATCCTCTTAAACTGAAGTGGAGATATTTATTCAGAATTATGGTTTATACTTACAGTGGAACATATCTTTCTGTGGATTTTAAACATCACATTTATGGGAGGATTTTTTTTTTTTAATCTACATCTGCTGAACAGAAAACTCTCAGGTAATCCTGTATATTTTACTTTTATTTTAGGAGTGTTTTTCCTTTGAAAATTGTTCATACATTCTTCCTAAAAAGTATACTATGGCAACATTTAAAAAACACACAATACCTGGTCATGATATTTATGAGTTCGCTTTAAAATAGCTCCAAGTTTTAGAAAATTTCAAAATAGGAGTGAGGAGAGCTCTCTATATACCAACGTAATGCCAACCTAATCCATTATTAGGAACTTCTAATACACCAAAGACTCTACTCTTATTAATAGTCTGTCTGTATTCATCTCCTCCTCACATTTACTACAGTTTATATTTCTAAGGGCAACACTGAAAAATTTTTATGAATGAGAGCACTTAGGTTTAGCTTTCTGATATCCAGGCAGGTATATTTCCTCTATCTAGCTAAAGGAAGTCAACCTACAAATGCCACCCTGTATTTTCACTGAAATTGGGAACAAAAAAGAGTGGGGAGAGTTAATATTTAATAATACCAATCACCGGTGGAGCCAGACACGCTTTGGAGAATCCAACCATTAAGTCGTCCATAACTTCTCAGAGTCCGAGTTGTCTTACCTCTACCAAAATGTCAGCAAACACACAGGTTTGTCTAGAGACCCAGATGAAAGAAAGTGAGGGAACTCCTGGCTACAGCAGACACTGGGTGGTTTCAGCCGCACATTCCACTCATGTAACGAAACGCTGCTCACCTTTTCACACTCATTGGCAAGCATACAGTAGAGTCTCACTATTTTTGGAATCCATGTTTTCTAATGTTCAATTGGCTACAAGCTATCTGTTAACATGAAATCGACATGGAGAACAACTGTCATCATCTGAGGTCCAGCAGGCACACAGTCCTCAAGGCCCAGGTTCAGCTGGTGTCCAAGAAGGGGGCACTCGTCTGTTGGTTTCAGTCCCATCCTGCGAACAAGTTTCCTTTCCTCTTCCTCATTTTTGTGATTTTGGGGAGATTTCAGTGTTTTCAAGAGCCCCACACTGGTGCTGAAGTGCTGACCTTGTGATGACTGATGGGGGTGAGGTAAGCTTTGTTCAGACACGAATTAAATGCCACTGGCTATGGGTTCAGTTGTCACGAATCAAAAACACAGAAAAATGAGTTGTCTTTAAACAGAAACACACATAAAACCAGGTTGTGACCAAGGGCTCATGGGAACCTCATCCTACATTTCCCCTAGAAGCAATGGTTGGGTATTCACTATTTAATGTCTGCAATGATTTTATAGAACGTAGCTACCACAGAAAATAATAACTGACGTTATGTATACACAAGATCTCATGTTAAACAACAGGAATACACCATTTAAAAACACAGCCCTGGGAATTCCCTGGCAGTCAGTGGTTAAGACTCCACGCTTCCACTGCAGGGGGCGCGGGTTTGATCCCCAGTCAGGGAACTAAGCTGCTGTATGCCACACGGACCAGTCAAAAACAAAACAAACCACACAAAACAAAACAAAAAAAAGAAAGAAAGAAAAAACACAGACCCTTGCAATCAAGGAAAGTAAAAAGTAAGAAGTACATACTTCTTAAAACATTAACATATAAACAAAATTTGTGTCATTCTTTTCCGAACTATGTAAAATTCAAGAACAGTGCTTCCCTGGTGTCTCAAGGAAGAACCCACCTGCCAATGAAGGAGATATGGGTTTAATCCCTGGATCAGGAAGATCCCCTGGAGAAGAAAATGGCAACCTACTCCAGTATTCTTGCCTGGAAAATCCCATGGACAGAGGAGCCTAGCAGGCTACGGACCACAGGGTCGCATACAGAGGCTAAAACCTTCACCAGGTGGGAGAAGTTAATTATGTGCTGCCCACAGGCCCACAGGCCAGCTGAAACCAGAAGGCTGATGATGCTGACCCCCGATTACCTCACCACCAACCAATCAGAAGAATGTCCATGAGCAGATCACACCCTCTTTGAACCATTCCTATAAAACTCCCCACTACCCACTCGAGGTCAGGACACACAGTATTGGCAGTGGCCCTCTTTGCACGACAAAGAAATAAAGCTGTTCTTTTCTAACTCACCCGAAACTGTGTCTTCAAGATTTAATTCAGCGGCTGGATTTGGCATCAGTCCTTCTCTTCCCCACAACCTGCACCCCCTCAACTCACTCTTCTTCAAGGGTGGGGAAGGAATAACACTATGAATTTGCCTAAGTGTCTTACTGTGTCTTTGAAACACAAACATCAGACAGCTTCAGGCCTCTCTCTGTGCCCTACAAAGGCCAGCACTTAGCCCGTTTGTCCTTTCCCCCCTATTTCACCCTCTGTCTCTCTTCCCCCACCCTGCGCCTTTCCTGTCCTGCACTGTGCCGGCGGCTGCAGACCTTCACAGGCCACCAGCCTGGTGCCCCTGCCCTCCAGCATCCAGCCGGGTTACTGGTCCAAGTCCAGAGGACAGAAAGAGCAGAAAGAAAACTGAGTCCTCTACCTCTGGTCCTTGCCTTGTTCAAGTCCTGGCTGTGCATTTATTCCCTCCTCCCTCAAACCCCTGTCATCAAATTATTGTTGTTTTACCACTGAGCCACCTGGGAGGCCGTCTGTCCTCAAATTAGGGACTCCCTAAGTGGCCCAGGCACCCCTGGGTGTTTCCAAGCGCCTTTCAAGGAGCCCACGAGCTCAAAACGATTTTCATAACAATATTAGCATATATACATTCTGCATTCTTCACACTCACTCTGTCATGCGTGTGCAATGAACTTTGCCAACAGCAACGTGACTTGATACCACAACTTACTGAGTGCAGACAGGGATACACACGAGGCTGTCTTCCAATGGGCCAGATGTGAAAGAAATTGGCAAAAACATAAAAGAATTCCAGCACTATCAATAAAATTCTTCTTTGGAAAATGCAATTTTATGTTTCATAAAATCACGTTATTTAAGTTAACATAAAATGGTTTTGTTCTTTAAGGTTTCTTCAACAGTAAGTTTCCACCTGTTTCCTGCCAGGACCCCGCCAGCCACAGGAGACGTCTCCTCCCAAACTTCTTTGGCAAATGCCCACCTCTGGGACTTCGTAGGAAAAACAGGTCAGGAGGGTTAATGAGGCAGGGATGGAAGCAAAAACTCTGATTTTGTCTCAAGTGCAAATCTCTTCTCCAACATAATTTGTCTGAACCCCTGCATCTGGCAAACTTATTGGATGGCTGCCCAATCTTCAGCAAAGCTATTGCTTTGGTCACCAGTAGGCTCTCCAATTTGGGGTCACGTACTCTGTGAGTCAGAAATGAGGAGAGGAAAAAAAGGATGTCTCAAGTCCGAAGGCACCGACTAAAAAGGTTTAGGGTGTTGCTGTTTCAAAGTATGCACTGAAGCCAGTGGCCCCCCTAAACTTCATTCATTCCCTTCAACAAAGCAGTCTGGCTCAATTATAGTAGTTTTATAGATAGTCATAACCATTTTAATGACCAATGTCTGCTACTTAAAATAAAACCTTTCAAATGCAGAGAGCCTCTGTTCTTGTCCTCAGGAACCTTAAAGCAAGAAGAACTGGAGGTTAAATTCCAACAGGTCAGTCAATACAGCCAGTTCTGAGAAGCAAAAAACCCCAAATACCAAGTGCCTGGTGGCCTCCACAAGGAAAGAGAAAGGTAGGGTCTTCAGCCAAAAAGTAACATGGGTAAGGAGCCTGATACGGGTTTAGTACAATCTGTCCCAGCAGCTTTGGTTCCTAAATAAAAGGAGCCAGATCATACTCATACTTCACTCAAAAACTATTTGCTGTTTCACAGAGAAAAAGATAAAACTATTGTTAAAAACATCTCTTTGATTACCTCTCTTTTATCTTCTGTGGACAAATTGAAAAGCAAATCTTAAACTAGAGAAAATATTCCCTAGACTTGTGTCAATGTAATGAACTATTTATTGTAAGCATAATCCAACACATACCGAGAAAAAAACACAAATTTACCAACATAAAAATTAGGTTATGTTGGTGTACCAGGTTATGAAGATGTACCTGCCAAGAGAGAAGTGCAGATGACCACAAATTAAAAGAAAGAAGAAAAATGTTAAACTTTACCAGTAGTGTACTGAAATCATGCTACATAAAATGAGTAATTGCTTGTTTTAAAACAAAATATATCTATAAAGGATAACTATCACATCACTGTTCACAGAAACACAAAAAAAACCTGAATCAAAATATTCCAATAGAAAAGGAATTACAGAACATGAATTGAAAAGAGCAGTGTATCATGAGCAAAATAATGCTGTCAGCTAATATTTTATATCCATGACATCTTTTTATCCTGTGAAAAATCATAAAGCAGATGAATCATAATATTCCATTTTTGTGAAAGTTCAGTTCAGTTCAGTCGTTCAGTCGTGTCCGACTCTGCGACCCCATGAATCGCAGCACACCAGACCTCCCTGTCCATCACCAACTCCCGGAGTTTATGCAAACTCATGCCCATTGAGTCAGTGATGCCATCCAGCCATCTCATCCTCTTTCGCCCCCTTCTCCTCCTGCCCCCAATCCCTCCCAGCATCAGGGGCTTTTCCAATGAGTCAACTCTTCGCATCAGGTGGCCAAAGTACTGGAGTTTCAGCTTCAGCATCAGTCCTTCCTGTGAACACCCAGGGCTGATCTCCTTTAGGATGGACTGGTTAAAGAGAACTGTAAATACAATTGATAAAAAAAAAAAAAAAATTGAAGATGACACACACATCAAAATTTAACTTCAGTAAACAGGTGGTCAATATTCACGAAAGCAAGGAAAAGCATGTAACATGGCTAAAAGATCCCCAGAAGCAAAGGCTTCCAGGACCAAACAACATAGAACTGACAGCTAACACGAAACTGTCATGGGGAAGAGGTGGAGCTGGGAGGAGACAGGAGTTCTCCATCTGAGCAGCGTGAGTCACAAGCAGGAACCAGAGGTCAATGCCAGGTGGAGAGTAGAAGAGGGAAGACCAGATTGGAAGTTTTGAAAGCTGTGCTCAAGAATGTAGATTTTATCCAAGAAGCAAAAGGGAGATGTATCAGAAGATGTATGAGCTGGATACATCCAAGGAAAGAAAATGGCAAGTCAGAGATCACCGCCTTCACCAGGAAAGACGCTGTGATCTTGTCTGCAGCTCAGCCTCAGAAGACATCAGCTTCTCTCGGGCTGTGGGTGAATAAAGTCTAGGCCTGCTTTATGAATTAATTAGAGATCCTCTGATATTTAATTTACATATCATTACTCTTCAGGCTCAAAGGTATGCCTGGCCATATACCACAGTCCAACTTACATCACCACTTGAAAGTTATGTTTTTTTCTGGTCCAAATATTATCTTAGATTATATTATACAACATGTATGTAAACCTGTAATGCTGACATCATGAACAAAGTGAATTCACTAGAAAAATAACTCAGTGAGTCAGATGTAGAAACAAGAAGTAACAAGCAAGTTCAACTCTGCATGAAAGAAAATCCTTTCATCAGCAAGGCCTATTCTCACTCCTGGATTTTTTCTCATGAATCTGAAAAACATAATTAGGCTCATAAATAAGAGGACTTGAAAACAGGAGACTATACAGATCTCATATATAAGAAAACACATTTTTCATTTACATGGGATTGAGGAATTTACTTCAGAATTGTATCACAAGTCAATGAAAATATACAAAGAAAATGCTGTATCATGCCATAGTTAAATTGTGGTTTGTTTAAATAATATATCTTACTAAAACATAAGATGCTTAATACCACTAATTATTAGAGAAATGTAAAGCAATGAGGTATCACCTCACACTAGTCGGCATGGCCATCATCAAAAAGTCTGCAAACAATAAATGGAGAGGGTGTGGAGAGAAGGGAAGCCTCCCCTACATTGTAGGTGGGAGAGTAAATTGGTACAGCCAATATGGAGACCAGTATGGAGGTTCCTTAAAAAACTAAAACTAGAGTTACTAAAACTAGAGTCATCCAGCAATCCTGCTTCTGGGCATCTTTGCAGAGAAAACCATAATTCAGAAAGATACATACACCCTGATGTTCACAGAAGCACTGTTTACAATAGCTAAGATAAAGAAGCAACTTAAATGTCCATTGACAGATGAATGGATAACGGAGATGTGGTTCATATAAACAGTGGAATAATACTCAGACATAGAAAAGAATGAAATAATGCCATCTGCAACAGCATGGATTAACCTAGAGATTATCTTATTGAGTGAAGTGAGTCAGACAGAGAGAGACAAATACTGTATGATATCTCTTGCATGTGAATCTAAAAGATCATAGAAATGAACTTATTTACAAAACAGAAACAGACTCACAGACATAGAAAACAAATTTAAGATTAACAAAGGAGAAAGGTGAGGAGGGATACATTAGGAGTTTGGATTTAACATATATGCACTACTATATATGAACTGTAACCAATATTCTATAACAATCTATATGGGAGAAGAATCTAAAAAGAATGAACATATGTATATTTATAGCTGAATGTATATTCTTAATATTTGCTGAAGTTAACACAAATTATAAATCAGGCATACCCCAATATACAATAAAAATTAAATTAAAAAATATATTATGATATCAACATGCCATCAGAAAAGATCAAATTAACATATTCTTGTAAGACATTAATTCTAAGCACGTCTTATACAATAATTTTATTCCTAACTTTGATCCTTGCTGTACAAACTACTTCTTAGATATTGCCTCCTTGATACAAGACCATCAACCCTGCTGATACCAGTTTCATGTTGACAAGACAAAGAATAAAGACAAAAGATGAAACCATTTTTGCAGAAGTCGTGTATGGATGTGAGAGCTGGACCATAAAGAAGGCTGAGCACTGAAAAATTGATGTTTTCAAACTGTGGTGCTGGAGAAGGCTTTTGAGAGTCCCCTGGACTGCAAGGTGATCAAACCAGTCAATCTTAAAGGAAACCAACCCTGAATATTCACTGGAAGGACTGATGCTGAAGCTGAAGTTCCAATACGTTGGCCACCTGATGCAAAGAGTCAATTCATTGGACAAGCCCCCGATGCTGGGAAAGCCTGATGGCAGGAGGAGAATGTGGCGGCGGAAGATGAGATGGTTAGATAGCATCACCGACTCAATAAACATGAATTTGAGCGAATTCCAGGAGACAGTGGGGGACAGAGGAGCCTGGCGTGCTGCAGTCCATGGGGTCACAAAGAGCTGGACACCACTTAGCGAGTAAACAACAGCCAATACCTTCGAGGGTTTACAATATATGAAACTGTCACGACTTACTGGAAAGAAAGTTTTAAAATTGATAGACAATTGCAGATGTTTTACAAGACTGTACTGCTTTTTACTTAAAATCATTACAAAAGAGAGCCGATTTTCTCATTTCCTCATGCTCTCTGAACAGGTTAATATTAATTCAGGTAGATTCTTCACAGATGAAAGGTCTTTTATAATGTTAAACAATGTGAACTACTAGAAATAGATTATTTAAAGAATCAAACTACTGGTCATAGTCAGGGAACTATAAAGGAAACCATCTTCTTATTACATAAAGTCAATTATTTTCAAATTTAAAAACAGCATTTCCTTCCTAAGTACTTTACTACAGTTGGGTCTTGAACAAAGTGGGGGTTAAGGGCGCCAACCCTTTGGGAAGTCGAAAACCCACATATAACATATACTCAGCCCTCCAAACCCGCAGCTCTTCCATATTCTGAGAGCCAAACAATCTTGGATTGTATAGTACTGTCTATTTACTATGGAAAAAATCTGCATATAAATGGACCCAGGCAATTCAAACCTGTGTTGTTCAAGGCTCAATTGTGTCTATTTCCAGGTATCCTGAAAAAGTTCAAAAAGTGCAGCACTTCATCCAGGCAGGTTGAAGCCAGCCTTCTCTAAGATGCTGAGTCATGTTTATGCTGCTGCTGCTGCCAAGCTGCTTCAGTCGTGTCTCTCTGTGACCCTTTCAACTGCAGCCTGCTAGGTTCCTCTGTCCATGGGGTTTCCTCAGCAAGAACACTGGAGTAGGTTGCCATTTCCTTCTCCAGCAGATCTTCTCGACCAGGAGATCGAACTCGCGACTCCAGCATCTCCTGCTTCGGCAGGCGAATTCTTCACCACTACTCCAGCTGGGAAGCCCATGAGCCATCGGGGAAGCCCCAATATGGGATTAGAAACTGTATATTCAACACCATAAACAGTTGACTTTGTCCATTCCCTCCATAAATGTTTAATAATAATGTAAACCAGAAAAATAAGCCAGTAAGTGAGAACCAAAAACAAGGAGTCTTTTTTGCAGACTTCCCTGTAGGGGGGAGAGTTAAAAAATAATAACTAAAAAGGAGGATAGGAAAGGAGGAAAATAATAATAATAATAATTAAAAAGAAAAAGTGTACATACTATGAGAATAAACAGTACTCAGGTCCATGAAAGCCAAGACCAGTGTCTTTTTGTGTACCAGTCTATACCCGCGGTTGACACAGGGGTTCTCAAACTGTGCTCTGGGAATCTTAGGAGGTCTGTGAGGTCAAAGTTCTTTTCCCACCAACATTCCATAATATTTTACTGAGGTGGCCTGATGCACACATCACAGGAGAACTGAGTAGAGACGCGGATGTGAGAATTCATCTGTCTTTCCAAGCCAGACACTAAAAAGATTTTTGAAAACTGTAAAGCAACACCATTCTACTTACTTGTTTTTTCTTTAGAAAAATAGAAAGATTTTTTTTTTCATAAAACAGGTTCATATTAATATTTATTACTGCTAATTCTAAATGAATAAGTATGCTGAAGCTTCCTCAGTTTAACTTCAAATATGATCAATTTCAACAGATATAATCCATTCAAACAAAAGCTCTCTGGAATCTTCAATAGTTTTGACATGAATACAAGAATCTTGGGGCCTCCCCTGGGGTCCAGTGGGTAGGACTCCACCCTCCCAATGCAGGAGGCTCAGGTTCAATCCCTGGTCAGGGACCCAAGATCCTGAATACGGCATGGTGAGGCCAAAAGGAAAAAAAAGGGAAGATCTTAAGACCAAGAAGTTTGAGGACCAATGGTTCAGTATATAGTTGGTGCTCAGGAAGTACTGAATTGTGAACTATGAAGGAGCCCAAGCAAACACAGAGATTGCTAAGCTAGAGTCTGAAGGGCGGGCACAGATCTATGAGATGAGTAGACGATAAGAGGGGGAGAATTGTGCTTTAATAATGTACATAGTTTATGAGGTAATGCTATCTAAAATGTTCTCCAAGCCATTTAAACACCATCTAGAAAATGATCTGAAATGAAGAGGTCCCTTACAAATGAGAAACTGAACAAGATGAGGGGGCCACTGCCTCTCCACAGAGTCTATGCCTCGGTTCCAGCGAAAATCTTGGATTTCAAGTTGGACACACAACCATCTCTCCTAGGGCAATTATACTGACGGAAACAGCACATTTTCAGTTGTCAGTTCTATCATTTTCTAGGATGTGTAAGTTTTTAATAATGTTATTGTGATTGATGTTAATATTATTTGCTCTTAAAAATAATGCTAAATATAAAGAAACTATCAAATATGTGTTTGTGTAATGGTGCTTCCTATAATGACTCAGCCATTATCTTTTCGGACTGGTTAGTAATTTCCTTGGGTACAAAACAGATGACACTCTTCCTCAAAGACAAATGTGGAAGTTACTCAAGGGGGACAAAATAAGACATCATATATTCCTGGAAGGAACCCTAGCAATTCTAAACATAATAAGACATTGTCAGAAAAAGGCAACGTTGTCTATTCTATAAGTAGAATATATTAACAAAACTAAACACTGCTCAGGAACAGAGGTGAACTTGAAAAAAAATAAACACCAAAAATGTAGTCTGTCTGCATAAGTTCCTGGATGACCCATCAGAGAATAAAGACAAGCATCACAAAACCATTTCTAAGATTTTGTAAAAGGGAACCACTTTGTGAAACCCTTCTTATGGGTGGTATAAAAATACACTCTTGAGCTCCTAGCGCCACTGTCTGCCTAAAGGCCAGAGGAAAACCCCCTGGTTGACCATAAAAGGACTGCCTGCATGTTCCCAGGCAGAGTATACAGGATCTTATTTACAGGAGTATAAATACATGCCATTCCCCTGTGCTCACTGGCGCTCCTGAAGCCTGGCCAGAGAGGGGGGTCCCGAGTGCAACGCAAATAGAATTCAAAAAGTCTGTGACATTTTTCCAACATATAATGTACTTTATTTTTCTAGCTTATCTTCTCTCCTGAGAAAAATATCTACAAAGCATAAGATCACTATCATTTAACAGGTGACTGTTCCAGAAATACTTGGAAATAAGCCTTTAAGTTTCAGCAGGAGGAGAGAAAACACACTTCCCATAAATAGACAATTTTTTCTAGTAGCAGGACAGCTGTGTGAACACTGAGGAATAAAGAGGGGGTTTCTGTTCCATCACAATGGCCTATCCATTTACATTTCTAGAAGGCTAAAGTTTGAAAGCTTCTGAGAAACAATAAGTGCACACATTACCATGGCTTAAAACTGACAAAAAAATACCAGGAGCAATAGATTAGAAGGCACAGTAGGGACCATATCCTTGGCACACACGCACGTGTATGTCTGTGTGTGTATACAGTGTATGTAACTACAACGTTGTGAACACAAATCACGTGGCCATGACAATGAATAGTTTCCATCTAAAACTCTTAGGAAACTTTGTGATTTCAGTTGAGTAACTTGCGTTAAAGAGACACTGTGCAGATCTCAAGAGTATCGCTTTAGCTGGAATCAGTGTCTGATTTAAAGACCCATCACAAAGCTAAACTGAATGTTAACAGTATCTCATCTGATCATGTTCTCACTGCGTGAATTCCCCCGAAAAATGTCTGTTCTCAGGGGTGTCATCGTCCAGAGAGACTCAGACTCTCTCCCCCAGATGCTGATGCTGTTCAGTTGCTCAGTTGTGTCTGACTCTTTTGCAGCCTCATGGACTGCGGGCACGCCAGCCTTTCTTGTCCTTCCCTATCTCCTGGAGTTTTCTCAAACTCGTGTCCATTGAGTCGGTGATGCCATCTCATTCTCCATTGCCCCCTTCTCCTCCTACCTTCAATCTTTCCCAGCATCAGGGTCTTTTCCAATGAGTCGGCTCTCCCCCACAAATCCATCTAAACAAGACATTTGAAGGCTCCATCCACTTCCAGGTAAGGTTACTGGGTACCAGTGGGTCAGACAAGATGCGAGTGTGACTCAACCTCCAGAGCATCAACAGTGACTGGGGAACAGTCCTCGATGAAGCAGCTCACCTCACCTCTGAGATGCTCTGGAAGAATGTCTTCCTGATGTTGACTATCACTTCCCATGTACTTCATAAAGGTATCTTTTCTTCTTTTTGAATTTATTTTTAACTGGGGGAAACTGCTTTACAATGTTGTGTTGGTTTCTGCTATAGAGCAGATGTGGTACATATATAAAATGGAATATTATTCAGCCATAAAAAGGAAAGAATTTGAGTCAGTGGTAGTGAGGTGGATAAAACTAGAGCCTGTTATACACAGTGAAGTAAGCCAGAAACAGAAAAACAAATATTGTATATTAATGCATACATATGGAATCTAGAAAAATTGTACTGGTGAATCACTGGGAAGGAATGAAGATGCTGACGTAGAGAACAGACTAGTGGCCATGAATATATCTTAATAATTCCCTGCTAGTCCCAAAACTGAGCGGGAATCTGGCCCTCTTGGGTGCAAAGTCCTTCCATTTCACCCATTTCTTGTTTGTAGAGAAAAGGTTTCAGTCTCCTAGACTTTCCCTGAGTTCCAAAGAGCAAACTCAAGCAGTTACTAATTAGGAAAGGGAGGGCATGCAGAAACAAAAGAAAAGCAGCTAAACAAGAAAATTAATGAGAGCTTAAACAACAGCTGAATGATAAGACAGAGTCCAAGTTCCTCCCCAAGGGGTATACAGAACAATCTGACACATTATCTTTGAATTCTGTAGAATCTAAGACCTCCACCTAGGTGGAGGATGGTGACTACATGCTGACAACACTTAGACCGTAGGCTGGTTGGAACCAGATTGTTGATGATTAAGATTCCAGAACCACCACCCTATTACCTCATCACCAGCCAATCAGAGGAAAGGCATGCACCCTGCAGCCTTCATCTCAAATGATGACTTTAAAAACCCTTCCTTAAAAGTCATCAAGGAGTTCAGGTCTTTTTGAGCATGAACTGTCCATTCTCCTTGCCTGGTGCTTGCAATAAAAGCTGTACTTGTCTTGGCCACAACCTCGTGTCAGTGGGTTGGCTTTGCAGCAAGGCAGGCAAGCAGACCCAAGTTTTGTTTGGTAACAGAGCGTGGTCCCCAGACTAGCAGCACCAGCATCCCATCAGCTTGACAGAAAAACAATTTCAGGCCCCACCCAAGACTGCTGAAGCAAAATTTATATTTTAACAAAATCCCCGAGGGTTCCAATGAACACTCCAGTCTGACGACCACTGATCTGAATGAACTCATGCAGATTCTTTCTTGAGTGGTCTTCTCTGGGGCTGCACTGACCTATCCTGTTACCCTCTTGTATCAAATCCTTTTTCAATTATATCCAATTTTCCCTAGAAATTCCTACATTCATTTTCAGCCTCCATAGCCAGGAAGATGGGCAGAGAAAGTCAAATATATAAAGCAAATCAGGCATTTTCCTAGTTTTCATTATTGTTATTCTGTGAGATCATTCATAATATTAAAATTCTCCAAATCCAATACCTAGGAACTCATAAAGGTAACAAAGATAAGATCCTAGAATTAACAAATGGATCTACCAGGATTCAAACTCAGTTCTGGGCTCCACTAAGTCATACTCTTACCCTTTTCTTCCTCTATGGATTCTTCTCATCCCAAATGTCCAGGCTTTCTCGAAAAAACAAGAATTTGATGCTGGAGAGAAAAACCTTCAGGATACTCAGCATCACCAACGCTTTCTTGAGATTAAAGAAACAGAACCATATAATGCCACTCTTTTTCAGGGTTTAGTAATATGTCACTGTGTATATATGTACCACATCTTCTTCATCCATTCATCTGTTGATAGACATTTAGGTTGTTTCCATGTCCTGGCTATTTGTAAACAGTGTTGCAATAAACACTGACATATACACACTACTACATATAAAATAGTTAACTCCTACACACCTACTATAAAGCACAGGTAATTCTCAATACTTTGTAATGACCGATATGAATCTGAAAAAAGAGTAAGTACACCTACATGCATGGGCTTCCCAGGTGGCAACGGTGGTAAAGAACCCACCTGCCAACGCAGGAGCCAAAAGAGATGCAGATTCAATCCCTGGGTCGGGAAGGTCCCCTGGAGGAGGGCATGGCAACCCACTCCAGTATTCGTGCCTGGAGAATCCCATGGACAGAGGAGCTGGTGGGCTACAGTCCACAAGGTTGCACAGAGTCAGACACGACTGAAGCCACTTAGCACACACGCACACATACACACATGTGTAACTGACTCACTCTGCTGTACCCTGGAAACTAACACAACATTGCAATCAACTATGCACAGATACGTTATAAAAAATAGAAGCGGAACCACAAGTCAGTAAGTCTGCTCAGGTCTTAACCAATGGACCTGCCATTCCAACACAAGAGGATGGCAATTAGAGGAAGGATGTCGCAGTGATGAAGGGCAGGCACCCTGGGACCAGACTGCTTTGCTCGGAGCCCCTGACCCTGGGCAAGTGGCTCATGGCTCACATCTTCCTCAAGTTGGGAATAATCCAAGCCATCTTTCCCATAGGTTTTTGTGAGGATTAAAGGAATCAATGTACATAAATATGCATTAATACATGCCCTTTGTATGGTAAGCAGTAAGCACTTGGTATCAAGTATGGTGATGCGGTGCGTGCATGTTTAGCTGTGTCGGACTCTGCGCAACCCTACGGACTACAGTCTGCCAGGTTCCTTGTCCTTGGAACTTTCCAGGCAAAAATACTGAATTAGGTTGCCATTTCCTACTCCAAGGGATCTTTCCGACCGAGGGATCGAATCTGTATCTCTGGCATCTCCTGCACTGGCAGGCAGATTCTTCACCATTGGGCCACCTGGGAAGCCCAGTGTGAAGTGTATCTAGTATTAAATGGAATTTATTCCAGTACAACCTGCCTCTGGCTAAAATAAAAAGGGCCAGTCTTCCACTAAGTAAGCAGCTATCCTTGCAAATCAATACAACATTCTTTTTCTTCTTGTTCATTGTTGCTCTTAATCTCACACATATTGATCATTTTATCATTATTTTTTTAACAATCAATAAATTCTGGTTTTATTTCTTTTCCTGTAATTTTTTGTAGAAGATTTTTGTTTTAAAGAAAACTTTTTATTTTGTACTAGAGTATAGCCAATTAACAATGTTGTGACAGTTTCAGTGAACAGCAAAGGGACTCAGCCACACATATACATGTATCCATTCTCCCCCAAACTCCCCAGCTATCTAGGTTGCCACATAATATTGAGCAGAGTTCCCTGTGCAATACAGTAGGTTCTTGTTGGTTATCCATTTTAAATACAGTAGTGTGTACATGTCCATCCCAAACTTCCTAACAATCCCTTTCCCCTGGCAACTATAGGCTCATTCTCAAAATCTGTGAGTCTCTTTCTGTTTTGTATGATTGCTTATCATTGGACAATAAGCTCCATCACCAATGTGTATCTTATACATCCTTTCATGATCACAATCAAGTCATGTGACCCCGGTAGCTAAGAGAGCAATTAACAAGTTGCCTGAAGCCTCTTAAGACATACACACGGGCCGCAGACCTTAATGCCTGTCCAGACCTGCAGGCCAGAGCCTCAAGTTTCCTGCTCACAACTGATTCAGAACTCTCAACAATCCTAACAGCTGTCATTTCAGAAGGGATCCAGATCTGACCACTCACCTCTTTCACTGTGGTCTAAGCCACCACCCTCTTCCTTTCTCCCCTGCCGAAGTAGCAATCCCATCACCTCAGCCTGCTCCAGCCACCCGCTGCTGTCCCCACATGTCCCCAGCACAGGCCAGGGTCCCTGCTAGGGGCCTGAGTCTTCCACCACCCCACTGTGAGGTTTCTCCCCATCCGCTCGGATCCATGCTCAAGCCACCTTGGTGAGACCCCCACGACCTCTCCTAAATTGCAGTCACAGTAACTACCCTCCAGTCACAGCACGATCCAGCCTCACCATCTCAATAGCTCCCTTCAGTGTGTGCCTATCACCTTCTGCCCTCACTAGAATGCAGAGTACACGAGGTCAGAGGGTGAGTGACATGGATCCTCGGGCTCTTAGTGAAAAAAGGCTGAAAGTGAAAGTCACTCAGTTGCACTGTAGCCCACCAGGTTTCTCTGTTCACAGGATTCTCCAAGTAAGAATACTGGAGTGGGATGCCATTTACTTCTCCAAGGATCTGCCCAACCCAGGGATTGAACCAGGGTTCTCCTGCACTGCAGGCGGATTCTTTACCATCTGAACCACCAAGGCTTTTTAAGATCTTTAATCAACAGAAATTGATCAGAGGACAGACAAGGAATTCAGGAGAGGCTTTAATGAGGCCCCTGCTATAGCAGGAGGGGAGTGAGAACAAGTAACAGGTTCCCCTGCTTACTCCCTGAAAGGGGAGGACAGTCTTGTCCCTTAAACAGGGTAAGTAAGGGGGCAGATGGGTGGGTCAGGGCCAGAGGGGTGCCTTGGGTGACACCCACCCTCTAGGCAGTGCTGTGTGCAGAGATCAGGTGCAGAACCTGTTTTTGCTTGGGCTGTTTGGGCTTTTTGTATCTTGTTTTCCATAATTTGACCCAACTGTGCATGCACACGATTATTTTTCATCCCTTACAGTTTCTTTGTACCTGTTACTGGAGAAGATGTTTCTCTAGGTGCAAGCGCTGGAGCAGAGGTCTCAGGTTCCAGCCTGTCTCAAGAGGTTGTGAACAATCTGTTCATCGGTTTACCACCTGGGTCTAGCATCTTGCTGTCTATGTACTAAATGCTCAGGAAACATTTGTTGAAAGAATAAATGATTGGGGGGGGGGGGGTGTGTCATCCTATTCCCATTCCATTAACCCCCAAGACTCATGAAGAGTCTAGAGATCTCCTAATATTTCAAGATAGGAATATATGGGTAAAGGGACTTAGCTGGTGGTCCAGTGGTTAAGAATCCACCACGAAGGGGATGTGGGTTCCATACCTGGTCAGGGAAGTAAGGTCCCACATGCTGGAGAGCAACTAAGCCCAAGCACCTCAACTACTGAGCCTACACACTCTGGAGCCCATGCACCATAACTAGATAGAAGCCCATCTGTTGCAACTAAGACCTGATGCAAACAAAAATAAATACATAAATATTTTTTAATTAAAAATAAGATATATATAATCTTAGTAGCAAGAACTTAAGACATCAATATGCTTTTTCCTGTTCAAAAACTTAAATCAAAACCTAAAGATTTAAAAGGAGAAAAGGGAAAAAAAAAACCTAAACTCCAATTTATAGAAGCCAAACAACTACTATTTCATTTCCCAAAGCAAAGCCTGATGAATGTACGAGTCTGTGAATTAAGGAACTCAGTTACAAAGGCCACTGTCTCTGAATGCGATGGTAGATAGAGTGACCTTGCAGTAATGAAACTGCAAGACTGACTGAATGAGCAATTACTCATGTGGCCAAGATGCTGGCGAACAAGTCATAATCTTGCAAAAAGCACCTTGGAGATTTTAATGAGCATCAAGACTCAGCAGTTTAGTTTCCACACTAATCTGTAAAGTATTGAATTCTGTACTCTTCTCTCTACCCTGATATCTACTCAAGGGTTCAATATGACTCCTGCATGACCTGGACCACATCAGGACTCCACCCCTCGCTCCAACACACTAACTCACCTTCTTCAAACAAGCTGCTAAGAACTAAGGAACCAGAACTCATATTCTGTTCTCTTCTCATGTTTGGTTTGGTCATATTTATCACCTCAACAATGGGAAGCTTTCAGCCTTGATATTTTCTCTTGTAAACTACAGAGTATGTATTATTTATAAGAAAAAAATGGATAAAAGTAGATTATGTCCTACCTATTAAACAACCTACAGAATGTGAACAAAGGAGAACTGTGAGCCTGCAGAAAGTACTATTTACTGATATCATTCACATAGATGGAAGAGATATAGAAAAAATAATTTTAAAAGTTAAGAAATGTAAGGTAAAATTCTGGAACATCTTATCTACCATCTAGAATATGAATATAAACCCAGACTGAGACAGAAATAGCAGCTCTGATTTCACAGGAAACAGTAACAAACTAACCAGACACAAAATGTATAAATCAGAAAAAGAGACCAACCCACCTAAAAGCATATTAGAAAATATTCCGCCCCAGATGACTTCATTTATTTATTAATGAAAATTGTAAAGGAATACGTCAGAGCAAGGTTTTGATCTGTCTTGAAAAATGGCCTTGGTATCGTTTCTCCATTTAATGAGCATGCTATTTTTAAAACTCCTTTTTTGAGGCAACAATGAGTTTAGATTTGCCAAGACTGCTGGAAGGCAGAACCCCGTCTTCTCTCAGGAGGTCACCCGCTTGTCATGAAGACAATGTGAACCGAAGGGCAGGTCAGGATGCTGCCCACGGGCCGGGGCGAGGGCCAGCCTTGCTTTCTGGCCCTGCTGCCAAGGCCTCCATGACTCAGGCCATGACCTCACCTCCCAGACCAGAGGAGCGGCTCCTGACGGCATCTTCCCCACTCCCGGCGCCTGCTCCTGGAGGTTTAAAGACTCTGATCATCCTGAAAATGTCCACAACCAAAGCATTAAAAAGACATCATCAGGTCTAGTTCAGAATCCTGAAATAATCTTGAGAGCACTTGGGTGGAGAAGGCAGACACCCAGAGCGCTCTTGGTTTCAAGTCTGGGAGCAGGGCTGTCCCCAAGGCTCACACAGCCCAGCCTCAGGGCAGGGTGAGTCACCCTACAAGTCTGCAGCCACAGGAGGAAAGGAGGGCCCCAGGGTGAACAGAGGCATCGCCCTCGGATCTCCTAGGACTCTCGCCACGAGGAAGTAAACAGGATGAAGACCAAAGGCAGGGAAAACAAGGGTAGCGCCCAGGACTCTGCCTGGCAACCCCCAACTCGGGCTCTGTGGACACACAGCTGCAGCCTCCACCCTCCACCAGGGAGCCGCGACCCTCCACTGTGTGCAGAAGGTCTCCGCTTCCTCATGCAAAACCCCAAGTCTGCTTCCCTCTTCAAAATTCCCTTTTCATTTAGGATTCTCCCCTGAGCTGGCAAGTCCCAGAGCTCAGTGCATTTGGAGAGGCTCCAGCCTGGGCAGACAGAATTTTCCATCTGCCTCCTGGAACCATAAGAATCCAACATCAGAATGAAGGCACGACCATAAAGTATGGAAAAGTGAGGGTCAAGAAACCAGTCACTTGTGTAGTTTCCTTGTTATTTGGGGTTTTTGTTTCTTTGGGTTCTGTTACCAACGTCATTGCTCCTGTGACAGATGAACTGCTAAGCCGGGATCTCCCAAAATAAGCACCTCAGTCAAGGTGCAATTTCTCCCACGGGCACTGAAAAACCAGTCATCACTATCAGTCTGTTTTTTCTCATTTCCTTAACTCAACCTTCAGAGTTGTAAATATAAACTGTAGCATTTCTTCCAAAATAGTATTTCTTGGAGCAGAGATTTCATTGTGCTTTAGACCTGGAGTTCGAAACAATTTTTAGCATGGAATTTCTAAAAAGGTAATCACAGAAAGAGTATCCTATATTACTTATATGTGGCATCTAAAATATGACACAAATGAACTTATCTATGAAATAGAAACAGATTCACAGACACAGAAAACAGATTTGTGGTTGCTGGTAGATGGTGGGGGGGCCTGGATTACGAGTTTGGGATTAGCAGGTATAATCTATTACATGTAGCATGGATAAGCAACAAGGTCCTACTAGTATAACACAGGGACCTATTCAATACCCTGTGATAAAACATAATGGAAAAGATATGAAAAAGAATATGTGTGCATGCTAAGTCACTTCAGTTGTGTCCGACTCTTTGTGACCCTACGGACTGTAGCATGCCAGGCTCCTCTGTCCATGGGATTCTCCAGGCAAGAATACTGGAGTGGGTTGCCATTCCCTTCTCCAGGGGATCTTCCTGACCCAGGGATCAAACCCAGGTCTCCTGCACTGCCGACAGATTATTTACCGACTGAGCCACCAAGGAAGCTCATGCTGAAGGGCGAGTCCCATGTGTTTCTCCATCTACTAGCTTGGGTGAATAGGACCAGGACCCTGTGGTCCAAAAAGACCTGGGAATCTCACAGGCCATGAAATGCAGCTGGAGGAGGACAGGTCTTCTTTTTTCACAGTGGTTTATATCACACGCTTGTCTGTAAACAAAGCTCAAGTGTGCAACCTAGCACCACTTTCCAGGTGCTTCCAACTGTGCAAAATCCCCCAATAAAATGTCTTCATCTTTAAAGGTTACGAGCAGGGTATACAGACTACATACTAAGCTCGAGAGAAAAAAAAAAGGAGAAATCCCCAAATGAAGCCAAATGCTGGCAGCTCTCTTCTCTCTTCCCAGACAAAACTCTTAGGTCTTGTGAAAACAACATTTCTTGTCAAGTGCCAAAAACAACACAGATCATTGTGGTGATGGCGCGCCCTTGCCGAGGGCTGTGGCCACGTCCAGCCTCCGGGATAAATCTAAGTGCCAATTTCAGTTCTTAACCCTGAAAGGCCACCTTTAGAGAGGTCATCTCCTCCTACGCTTCTACAACAAGACTTGCATATTAGGTGTTTTCCTTTAGAACAGGAGAAAGTGCCACTGTTTGAATCTGCCTCCCCTAAATTTGTTTGAAAATTAGGTTTCCAAAATTAATATAGCTTAGTTTCTACCGTAATTGTAATGTAAGCATATGATAGGAAATTTTCAAAACTTTAAGAGTATTATAGGAAGGAAAATAGCACGCCCCACTGCTTTGCTGGAGCCCTTGTAGATAAAATACTGAGAACATGTGAGTATGTTCCACTCTTTACATCTGTGGAAAAATGTACGTGGGCATATGTAAAATTTTTAAAATCTGACTTTCACCCTGCCTTTTCTGTTAAGATGGTTGTGTGAGCATTTTCCTGGGAGTGATGGCATTTTGATCACACCCTGTTTGCTCTGAGTAGTGACAACTCTAGATAATTCAGAGCTCTTCTTCTGGGAGGTTTTCTGCTCTGCTGGCTACCCTGCACCAGGGTTAAGTTCACCGATGGTGTGTGCAGCTGAAACAGGAGAGAGGTGAGAGGGGCTCCAGAGAGCAGGCTGGAAGCCCAGATGCCCACCTCTGAACACACCCAGCTCCTGGGGGATCTCGTCAAGAAGCTAGAAAGAAGCCATAAATCAGACAGATACCCAACAGGACCCGCTGTATGTACAACACAGGAGCTCTACTCAATATTCTGTGACAACCTATATGAGAAACGAATCTGAAAGAGAATGGATATATGTGTATGTATAACTGAATCACTTTGCTGTAACCTGAAACTAACTCTGTAAATCAACTATACTCCAATAAAATTTAACAAAATAAGTAAATAAATAAAACCTTTCCAACACCCTCTTCCCAAAAAAAGAAACTAAAAAGAACTTTTTGTTAAGAACCAAAAGTTCTCTGGTTTCCTAATATTATGAAGCCTTCGAAAGAATCACAATTATTCCTTTAAATACTCAAAACATTGGGATGTATGTGCAATATTAAAATGAGGCATTTAATTTGAATGGTGGAGAGATGTTGAAAAACACTCATTACCTTCTGCCTAAGGCTATGATCTCCTTAATTAACATGTAAACTAAGAGGAAATGTTTCTAATACTCACTAGTTTTTTTCCTGCTGAATGTTAATACCCTTTGAGTTGGTTTTTAAGGAGTCATCACACACACACAGCCCCACAGACACTCACACACTCATGCTTACACAAATACACACACAGAGAGGGACACACACACACATTACCTGCACTGCAATGTTTCTTTATAACAAACCAGCCTCAGGAAATTATTAATGAGGGGTTAGGAGGTTACACAGCAGCTAAGCCCAGAAGAATGTCTGAGCAAAGAGAAAACTACCTACTTAGAGAGAAGAGAACAGGTCATGCTCCGGCGGATGGCCAGTTGGAAAGGAATTCCTTCCCAGCCAGAAAGTTTCTACACTGCGCAAAGCCAACACACAATGAGTCAGAACGCTTCACATTTCCTTGCTGCGTGTTACTAGAATGACCTCTGATTTTCTACAGAAATCAAAGCTAGCACGGATGAGGCTGTAGCATCACTTCTCCTTCACTCAGCCTCCTGTCTACTTGTTGGAGGAAATATTTGAGATTGTGTGGATTCAGTCCTGGCAGAAGAACTAGATGCTATATTATTTGTAACTTTCAGCTTTTACAAGAAAAGATGGAGTGTACCAGAAAAGAACAGTAGCTTCACACAGAGGTACCCAAGACCAGCATCACTAGCTACCAGCAGCCCCACTTACGACCCATTTTCGAGGCTCCATATTAGCAAAAGTCAAATGGTGTAGCCAGTGGTTAGGAGTCCAGAATAGGGTAGCCCCCAAATACACCACTTTGACACAAGGACTGTTACTATTTTGAGCAGAAGGCAACTAAGAATCAACAGATACAGGAAAAATTCTCTGCTCTTCCCTCATCTGTCTAAAAAAAGAATGCAAATTCCGCCTTGGGAAGGTGGCATAAATTTTGCCTCCCCAACCCCAGTACACAGATAAGAAAAACTACTCTTATCTCTGGAGATAGCGGGCTGCACAGAGATGAGTATGCATAAATAGACTTCACTAAAGTGAAAATAACTTATCTTCCATTAATCTCCCCAATATATTTCCTAGTCACTTTCATACAATTTATAGTCCTTTGTTAAAATGGTATATAAGCACCTGAATCTAACTGCTTCTTTGGGTTTTTTTTTTTTTAATTTCTTTCTGTAAAGATTCTATGAAATTAAATTGAAAATATTAACAAATTTTGTATGCTTTTACCCTCTTCACTTGTCTTCTGTCAGTTAAATTTACAAACAGCAAGAACAAAACCTAAAAGTGTAGAGAGAAAAATCCCCCAACTTCTACAGTATTGAGTTAGAAAAAGCTTACAAACACTCACAAATGCACAGATCTCCAAAATGTTTATAGTTGTTGAGGTGCTAAATGACTATAAACTTGTGAAATGCAAAATTTTATAAATTGGTAAAAAAAAAAATCAATCCAAGCATCAAAATTGCCAATTAACATATCTTTGTAACAAAAACAACATTTCACATTTTTGTAGTTTTTAAAATTCACTTTTTTGTTCTCTCAATGTAGGCAACCATTTCAAAGAGAATGCACGATACACATATTTCTGTATTTCTATAAGTTTGCTTGAAAATATGCCAACATCACACTACTTTTAAAATTCTGAAACCATCATTAACTGTGCAAGCTCTGATTAGCGGGCTGCGATTAGATTCTCAACATTTTGATTTCTTGCTGAATGATGTGTTGAAAGGACAGAAGTTAACCTTGACTCCTGAGTGTTTTTATGTTCAAGGTCTTTATATCTATCAAATACAATTCAAGTGGCAAATGACAATGAAAAGAAGAAAATCGCTACCTCAGTTCCAGAATCAGCCTTAGCTTTGAGATATTCATCTAGCCAGAGAAAGGTCTTAGCCAAAATCTGAGCTTGGAGATCCACACTCCACCTGGCTGGAAAGACAAAAAGGCCTTTTTTCTAATGCAGACTCATTGCACAAAGGGCCGATGTTAGTCATTCCTAAACCCACAATGTACTCAGGCCCCCAAAATGTTCCACATTTAAAACTTCTGGGCCATTTCAAGAATAAATTTTAGTGGCAAAGAAACTGACAGTGAAACATCTAAATTGGTAGAAAAGAAACCAAATCCTTCCTCTAGGACTATTCTTCTGCTTCAGACTTCCTTCCCTCCAAATACTAAAAATGGCAACTGTTGGTCACATTATCTTATTTGTGGCATAACCTCTTTCATATGTACAATAAACTGAAACATGTCCTGTTTATAACCTAAGCAATATATTTAGGCAAAAGGATGACTCTGTAGGACTTTTAAATATTGGACATTTCCAGCAAGTACAACTTTCTTCTAGAGCTTTTACTAAATATCTTATTTTACCAACATCCTCTTTCCACTTAAATAAATAAGGCATTTTCTACAAAATTTAAAAGAAGCCATGAAACAGTCAGAAGCAAAGAATTTTAAGTCACAAAATAACAATGGTGTTAGTCTAAATTATAGGTTAGTTACTACACAGAAACATATGATGATACAGCCAAGTTTTTAGGAAATGCAGTATTTATTAATAGTCAATTATCATACTTATTACCGTGTAGAACATTAAAAAGAAATCTTCAATTCTTTAATTTTTCAAATTTCTAAATCTACATTTTAAATACACACACACACACACACACACAAATGTCCTTTTATTAGCCCCTAAAATCACAGATAACATTGGAACTTAATCCATTAATGTTTTAAGATATGAATGATTCTTTAACCTGGTATCTCTTCTAGTGCAAAGACCTAAGTTGCATACAAAATGGGAAATCAATGTTGGCAGCTAGACAAGAATGTAAATAGCACAGGCCAAGTCTCCCCAAAGCCCACAACACTGCCTGATAAATGAGACACCTAACACAAAACATTCAATAAATTGATCTACTACCGGACTGCAAAAGCCAGTGGTCTTCCCCACCCTTCTAGGACACAACCAAGAAAATTTCCTTGGTATTTTCTATTAATCTTCACAAGATTTAAACACCCAAAGTAAACTGTATGGGTTTACTTCAGCACCAAAATAACATTTTAAAAGATCAGTGAAAAATCTGTGATCATTTTTAAATTCTTGGGCATAAAAACAAATAATTCATCTAAAAAAATGGTCAAGGAAAGTTTACTCTCTGTTTTGTCTATTTTTAAGACAATTATTCACAATGAAAACACACTGAATTTTGTCTTTTTAAGGAAACATCAAGGAAATCTTAAAGATCGATGCTTGAACTACCAAAAAAAAAAAGAACATAAGCACAATGTTTAAATTACTGAACTCAAAAAAATAAAATAACTTCTAAAATATCTTGGATTCTATTCCATTGCAAAAGAAGGATTTACATAGTCAAGCTTCATTTGCTCAGAGGGGAGTTACTCTGTAAAAGCTTCTTTTATCCCACAAATGAGAAAGCCTCCCCTTTGCAGAAAAGATGGGCATTGTAGTCACCAACTGTTGTAAAAAACCTTCTCTTGACACTGATTCACAGGACCCCAAGAGTCAGAGAGCCAGCCTATAAAGACCTCTCACAATCTGGTTCCTGTCCATATTTCTTTTCCAGTATCAGCTAACCCTAGAATCAGGAGAAATCTCGGAGGAACCTAGGACTTTCAAAAGGATTATTAACAATGCATTCACACTCAAATGTCATATCCACTGGGCAAGGTGATATTCTGTTTTCTACCAAACCTCTTTCCAATCATACCACTGCAGTTTTGTACTACCTCTGTCACTTCCAAAGCTCTACAAGTGCCTAACAGTGGGATTATAACTTGAATCACTAGATATCTTGGTCTTGTAAAAGTATAAAGCTTTAAAGTTTTTTTCTACATATTTCTTGTTAAATTCATTTCTAACTGTTATATATATATCTATTGCAACTATAAATGAGATCTTCATTCTATTTTATCATTTTCTTCACCATAGAGATAGCTTTAAAAACATTATATAAAACCACATGCCCATTTCAAAAAAAAATATTTAACAATAAAGTAAAAATCACTTGAATTCTTTTTAAAAAATGAGAAGCCATCTATGTTCATGACGAGTAAGCAATACACCTGGCTCCCCCCAGCCTGGGAGTGAGAAGACCAAGGTATAACTATTAACACCTTAATACATCATGCGTGAGACACAAAACCAGTTTTCACCTCTGCTCAGTTCAAGCCCTTCAGAAGGAACAGAAGTGAAGATAGTTCACTCTCCCTCACAGAGCAAAACCAAATGGATGTAAAGAGAAAGAGTTTGGTCCTTAAGAGTCCTGAGCATCTGTACTGCCTTAGACTTATGCAGAAAGCCTGGCTCAAACCTGTGCAGTCTGGGGGCTGCCATTCTGTAACCAGCAGAGTGTATGGTTTTAATTTGGCTGTGACACCATAAACGCTGGCCCGCTTTGCGTGTGCTCCCTGCCATGAATTCTGAACTCTCCCCTCCAGGGCTTGCTTCTGTTCTGTCCACAAGCCAGAATGAAAGACGACTTGCCCATAGTCTCATATGATCAAGGCTGAGAAATTCCACTGTATTTCCAAAAAACAACAACAAAAAAATACATTCTTTGAATGACTTTCTAAAATAAAGACTTTTTCAAGAGTTTTGCCTTCAAGGGGATCAATCACACTTGTCAATCTCAAAGGTAAAAAAAAAAAGAAAAACAGACTAAAAATGAGAAAGTACACATTTAATGTTAACTAGAAAAAAAACAGATGGGTGGAAATAATTGAAAATGAAAATAAGTGAAACTCTTGAAAATGGATTTTTGAGAGTCATGCTCTTCTTAGACTAAACTATTGCAAGAAATATTATCACAAAGTTCTCTGTCTAAAAATAAGTTTCCTGGAAATGATACATTTCTTTTTTCTTGTGGAGGAAATCACATTCTAAGCAGTCATCATTATAATTTTGCCAGTGAGGTTCTTTGCACATTCATTTTGCTCAGTCTAAGCAGAAAGATTAAGAGGCCCTACAGTGCACCCCCTTTTAGTTCCTCAAAATGAAGCCAGACGTTAGCTGCATCCTTGGTTGTGAAATAAGGCAGCTGACTTCTTAGAGCTCCTCAGCTATAAGCCAGGAGGCCAGAGGTCTACGTGGACAGAACAAGCTGCCTTGGGTCAAGGAGGGTATTTGCACTTCATTTCAAAGATCTGCCATCCAATGGGGCTCTAAATTCAAGACTTCTATATCTTAACTTTCTGACACTTGACAATCATGGGAGATGAGCCATATGTACAGTTAGAATCTGAAGCAGAAAAAAGGTGACTGGGAGTTTGAAGAAGGCGGATGTGCCAGCCTTGAATACCTGGTGGCTCAGACAGTAAAGAATCCTCCTGCAATGCGGGAGACCTCAGTTCAGTCCCCGGGTTGGGAAGATACCCTGGGCAAGGAAATGGCTACCCACTCCAATACTCTTGCCTGAAGAATTCCATAGACTGAGGAGCCTGGTGAGCTACAGTCCATGGGGTCGCAGAGTTGGACACAACTGAGCGAATAACATGCGAGCACGCGCACACACACACACACACACACACACACACACACACACACGCACAGACTTGGCAACCTTGAATCCGTGTGAGCTGTGAACACAGAGAGTAACAGAGAAGTGGTGTGTACCTGCCCTTTCCCGGGGATGCTAACTGGTCAATTTACTCCTCATCTGACATCCAAACTGTCACCAGTGGCTTCAAACTGGTGTCAGGCTTCTGCCTCCAGCTTCTCTTTATGATCATCCTGACATATCTTTTTGAAAGCAAAAAACAAAATAAACAAAAAACAAATCTGACCATTCAATGGATAGTGACTGATCTGTTATAGGTGTAAAATATGAAAATGAAAGGACTTCTCTAGAAGTCCAGTGGTTAGACTCTAAGCATCCCATGCAGGGGGCAGGGGTTCAATCCCTAGTTCAGGAACTAACATCCCCCATGGCATGGCCCAAACAAAAACAATATGAAAAATGGAGGGGAAGACAGGCCTTTATGATTAGGGACTACTGCAGAAGGCCTACGGGCTTCCCCCTACACCATCCCATAGGCCCAAACATATTCCTTATGTCAAACAGAGCTTTTCATATTCAATGAATAACTTTTTCAATCTTTTATTTCCCAACAAACAAAGCTGACTTTTTAAGAGTCTCGGAAGTCTACGCCTTCTGCTTGGAAGCTTCCTCCTTTTCTAGTGAATTCTCTTCATCCTTCAAGACCCAACTGGGAAGCCTCAGGAGAAGTTTGTCATCACTGGGAAATGGAATAGCTCGTTTTCTTTCAGGTTTCTGCATACCCCTTTGGGGTGTCACAAGTCACGTGACTGTCAACATCACAGACCCCAAGCACCTCACTGGGTTTATCCTCTTCAGGATGGGCCATGTTACCCAGAACCAAAGCACTCCATGTTCATCAGATGGACCTGACTGCTAGGTTTAACAGAGTTGCAAGCACAGAGGCATGGAGGCACCTCAGCGGGGAGCAGAGATGGGCTTGGTGGAACGTTTTTATTAGAAAGATATTAAAAGCTGGTGAGGTCACAGCAGACCTTGGAACATGGGGAGACCCTTGTGACTCAAAGTCTGGTCCTCATCCCAACAGCACCAGCATCACCCAGTTCAGTTCAGTTCAGTCGCTCAGTCGTGTCCAACTCTTTGCAACCCCACGAACTGCAGCATGCCAGGCTTCCCTGTCCATCACCAACATCACCAGCAACACCCGGGAGCTGCTAAAATGCCCTCTCTGCCCCCCACAACTCACAAAATCAGAACACATTTTACTGAGATCCCCAAGTGATTTACAAGAACATCAAAGTGAGAGAAGCAGGAATCCAAACCAGAGAGGAGTAACAATCAGAACTCCACTGCAGGAAGACTGTCTGATATCAACCTCTTAGGTGTGACAGGTTGGGAGTGGGAGTGTGGGAAAAGCCTGGATGCAGAAGGAAGAGAAAGGATGTTTTTGTCACTGCTTAGGTAGCCAGCACCTGACCTAGGGTGACTACAGTGAGAAAGCAGAAATTGGAGATATAATTACTTTATCTAAAAATAGAAATGTTAATATTCATTCATTAGCTTAACAGTAATTCTGAACTTGTTTAATCTACTGTATTGTCAACAATAATTCTGTGCTTGATTAACTGACTCTATTATACACTTTGCATGTTTGTAAAGGAATGATATTAAACAGAACAAATGCTATTAGTTTTAGACTGCATTCTCAGACTTGGAGTTCAAGAGCAAGTGCAGCTAGGAGGAATCAGAAATCCTGAAACCACGAGTGTAACTGGGTGTGCTAATGGGACTCATGCCCCAGTGCCCCAGGATACCAAAGCGACCGTAAGAGACATGCCACCATCTGCAGAGTTTCAAGGGGATGGGCCAAACGCCTTCCCTGAACATGGAGTCCCTCTGCACCCCACCCTCTTCCTTCTCCATACAGGAAGCAGGCCTGGGTAGAGGGCCAAGAGATCCAAAGCTGTCCCACTGAGAGTTTTTATTATTCCAAAGGACTGGGAAGTCTCATCAGTAAATTGTATGGGTGCTGCCATTTGAAGTTACTCTAGAACGCTATACCTCTTAGGAGTGAGCTGAAAAACACACAATCTTACGGAAA
Source organism: Muntiacus reevesi (assembly GCF_963930625.1). Taxonomy (NCBI): domain Eukaryota; kingdom Metazoa; phylum Chordata; class Mammalia; order Artiodactyla; family Cervidae; genus Muntiacus; species Muntiacus reevesi. The sequence goes on from NC_089261.1 coordinate 30,625,094, forward strand.
TATCCATCCTGGGACAGAAGGAGAATTCCCCTGCCTCAATAAAAGTCATAAGTAACAACAATAACATCATATTTTGATCAAGACACAAGGGTTATGATCATTCAATAAACCAATTCCAAAAGCTTCTTTCCAATGATCACAGGGACGTAAAAAAGGATGCCCCCGGATGGTAGCACAGACAATCCTTGCCCTGCAAACGTACAGAGAAAACAGCTCTCTCTGGAGGGCATGGGAATCACAAGGGCTATTCTCTTAAGCAAAGAACTACCATAACTTGAACCTACCCCCAACAAACTTTTATGTGGCTTTAGCTGTTAAAAAACAAAACAGAACAAAACTGTGTAGTGCTGACAACTGATGCTAAAGCTGCCACAGCAGAGACGCCCAGAAGGCTGGCCCTGGTGTTCCTCTACCTTTTATGACTTGAGGGCACATTTTTAAGGGCATCAGCACCAGGAAAATCAAGTAAAGGTCATCAAAGAGGTCAATGACCTAGAGATCATCATACTAAATAACCTAAGTCAGACACAGATGACAAATACCACAGGAAATGGCTTATATGCAGAATCTTTTAAAAGTGATAAAATGAACTTATTTATAAAATACAAACAGACTCACAGACTTAAGAGAAGGAATGTATGGTTACCAACGGGTAAAGGTAGTGGGGGATAAATTAGGAGACTGGGACTGATAATATAAACACTACTATAGGTGGCCAACAAGGACCTTCTGCAAAGCACGGGGATTTCCGCCAATATTGTGTAATAAACTATAGGAGTAAAGACTCTGGAAAAGAATGGACACATATATATGCATAACAGAACAGCTGTGCTATACACCTGGAACTAACACAACAGTGCGTATCAACCACACTCCAGTATAAAATACTCAATTCAAAGAGTGCTCGTTGAATTGAATTGAATGAATTGAATGCTTCTTTTTTTAAACCTCTGTAGCTTTGTATATGTTAAAGTCCTTGCTAACACGGATTTCCGTTGTCTTTTTCACATACATTTTCCATGTCACTCTCTTCCACATGAGTATTTTCACTGATGCTGCCCTAGCCACTGCCTTCACGCCTCTTTCCTCCAGTTCCATCTTCAAGTCCTGTCATCTCCTTATCCCTCTAGATAGACAGCTCAGGCAGAAACACCTACTTTCCTTACCTTTTCTCTCCTGTTACCTAGGACACATTCAGCCGGACCAAAACCCCACTGCAGGTCTCTCTCTATCAAATAAGCAAACAAGACAAACTTTTTCCCCTTTCCCCTCAGAAACCACTTAGGTATTGCTTCCCCTTGATCTCTAAAGCTCTCCCCAAACCCTCACAGACTATATCTAATGTCTCCACTGGACTCCATAAACCTTCTACCTTCTACTTCTGCACTGCTCATCACATTGAAGGGTTTTTGCTTTTGTCTTTGCTTTTGTCTACATCGAAACCTCATAATGTCTACTCATCAGTCCTCATTTTCTTGAAACTCTACTGTATTTTTAACTGTTGGCCAAGCTCCTTGATTTTTCTCTCCCTTCCTGGGTACCTGCCTCTTCCTGCCTTAAAGTGCCTCCTTCCTGCCTCCCTCCCACTCTTCCTTCCTTCTTGCTCTTCTCCCCTTTCTACCCCGCTTCATGTTTCTCTTTTCTTTCTCCCCTCTCCTCCCCTCTTTATTTTCTTCCCTCTCTCCGCGCATGACTCTCCCTGCTGGTTCTGGACCACAAACGTGGAGTTTCCTTGTCCTTCCACTTTACCCCTCTCTGCCTGCAGCCCGCATCCCGTCTCTTAATGACTACACTCCACAAGGAACCAAAGGTAGGTCTTCACCTGGCTTCCTGAGCAGCTCCACTAGGGCTCGTAGCGCGCTCACGATGGCGCTGGAGGCACTCTGTCCTCGCTGTGCCAGCCTCCTCTGGGCCTCCCTTCCCACCACGCGGCCCTGGGATTCACCCAGAGGTCTCCATCACAACACACTGCAAGACAGACTGAGGCTCCTGGCTTCCGGGCTCTGCACGTTTCCTCACCAGCTCCCCCTCCCAGCCTCCACTCCAGCAGCCCCAATACTGCAGGAATATAGGTTACTCACCTATCCAGGCGCCTCTGCTCAGATGCACTTCTGCCCTAACCACCTCCCTAACCCTCTTAGCTATAAATCCTCCTGCCTCTCCTTGCATTCCCACCACACACTTGGGTTACTCTGCATCACACCCAGTGCCTGCCTTATCTCCCCTCTGCAAGATAAGTTGCTGAAGGCAGTGACCCCTCCTGGTCTCAGGCAGGTCCCAGGTCACTCATATGTGAGGTCACATATGACCATCAGAACTCTGTGCTACATAAGAGAGGTTAACAGGCTCTAAACTGTTGTCAAGATCACCAAGAATCTGATGCAAAGGCAGATCCTAGATCTTTCACAGACTTAAGGCCATGTAACCCATATGCATTAAAAAGAGGGGCAAAAAAGGAAATGGCAAGTCACACATTACACAGAAGCTATAATATCCACCATTGTCCCTTGTTTTTCAGGCCCGTGGAGCTGGAGCAGCTATTTCCGCTGCCAAACTTCCCGCAGGAACACTTGAAAGCTGCCAGTATGGTGCGATGCCACCAGTTTTCAGACCTTAGAAAGGCTCATTGATTTTTACCGAGGTTTCTTACACAATCCACTTCCTCTAAGGCCAGGCAAGCCAACCCTGATGGAGAGAAGTTACAGAATGAATAAATGTTATGGTATCAACATAGAAATTATTTAGTTTCCTTTCCTCACTTCAATTTCCAAATTTATTTCTGGCTTTCCGCTGCTGCTAGTCACCACGACTGGTGCGCAGAACCACGAGTTCTGACTCTCACTCCACCCGCCTCCCCTTCACCGGATGGCACAGCCCTCATACCAATCTTAGAGGAGATCAATGAATATCCTAACGCAACAGCAGCTCTTGAAAGCAAGACCACTCGGGAGAGGACCTTTTACCTAGGCCTCAACTAAGAGGAATGAATGTGACTGTAGGTTGGTTATAATAGCGGTTTTATTACAAGATTGGCAGAGTTACCATAACTGTAAATCATAACTGTTGTTGGAGTTCCACTTTACATAGTTGTAGTTATGGGCCTGCTCTTGTTAGCCAGAACAATTATTTTACAATTAGTTCGGACATGCCTGAGCCCAGAAGGAAAACTTCAATTTCAATCATCCTATTTTTCTTGAATAGAACCCAGGGCTACCAAACATCAGGTCAGTTCAACTTTTCACACGTGAGTTTCTCACCATTTTCCAAAGTTGAACCAGCATACAAGTTGATGTTCAGAATTGTATTTTTTCAAACTGTCACACAAAATAGCAATAACGGATTTCCATGCACCAAAGAAAAGCAAACATATAAACAAACCAAAAAACAAGCTTGTAACTTCATTTTTAAGGTAGAACATGGTCAGAGCCTGTAAACCATAATACACAACCCTGAATTTGGACTGCAAATCTATCACTGAAACATCTAGTAAATGACTCAATTTGTTTACACGGCTCTGTACCTTTTTACGGCCTTTCCATAAAGAAGTCATTACATCCACTCCCTTTATTTTGTTTAAGAGTGTTTGAATGAACCCCAGAACCACAAGCCAGTTAAACAAGCTCTCCTTAGCTGGACGTGGTCTCATATAATTCACCACTACCGGGGAAATTTTCAAAACAATGTTTGTACTTGGAAACACCACACGCTCCCACACTCCCAAACTATTTCCTGTGCTTTGTGCAGTTTTAAATGCCCAGCAGATATATTAAAGAAGTCCTCCTTTCCCATTTTCCCAAGTAAAAGTATAGCATTTGCACTTCTTCCAGAAGATTTGCACCTCTGATTGTTTTGCTACAGTAGGCTGGCCATTTGGAAGTGACCGCAAAGGAAGATTGCAAGGAAATTGGGATCCAGACACCATCATTGATTTCTGAGGATGTAAATATTAATTCTCAAAGGGAACCTTCCTAGAGCAGTTAGTTTAAGAAGTGTGCACTGGTGCCCATGAAAAGTGGTCGGTAAACATGAAAGACGCATCTTCTACCATGATGAAAAAAGTACTACGAACAAAAATACAGATCATTTAATTCTTAATATTTCATTTTTAATCATGCCTGTAAACATCAAGCCTATGAACAGTCTCAAGAAAACAGAGGTTCAAACTACTTTTTCAAGTAAAAGTACCTTTACCAATGAAGTATCTAGATTCTCTCAACATCTCTCAATATCTTGGCCAGATTTTGACCAGGAAATGCCTATTTTTGATTGTTGATTCTTCTACAAATGGTTTTGTGACTAACACAAAATAAAGATACAGCTGAGGCCATCATATCTATCTATGCTATACAAGAAACTGCATCTGACACTCTAGAAACGGGAGTTTGCTATGAGAGCTAGTCTCCTGTATCACAGAGGCAACTCATTTCCGTGGGGATCTCCAGATAGAGCGCACTTCAGTTTACAGATAAAAGTAAAACAAGTCACAAAATCCACAGGTTGAAACACTGCTGCTTATTTAACAGGAAGCCGCCCCAATACCTTTTATGACCCACAACATAAATCTATTACCAGCAGGGGAGACCTGCCTCCAGGACACCACATCTCTGGCCCTCCATGAGCACTAGCCAGCTTGGCTTCTTGTTTCTATGGAGTTCAATCTCCATCCTTTGAGAGGCTAATCAGATGGCAAGTCACACTCTAAGAAGTCTAATCTATCTCCAAGGAAAAATATGAAAGTGCTGGAAGTTACTGTGTTTTCCTGTGTTCTTAAACTATGTGCACCTCCCATCACCATGTCTCAAGTTTAAAGTAGGGTACATCAAAAATGAACCTTGCAGTTCTCCTTTTCTCCAAACCTGGTAAGAATTTTCCAGGCAAGAACTGGATATTTTTTTCTTCTCATTTGTTCCCATCTTTTAATCAGATTCTAAGCAAATGATCCTTCTTTATACAGCGATTTTAAACATCGCCTGTCGCCACAGAAGAAGACATTAGAACACTTTAATGACTTACAATTTGCATTTATAATCACCTCAGACCATGAATGTGTGTGGCAATAAGGAAACAAGCTGTGATTTATTCCTCAGTCAAGAAAAAAATAAAAAGATAAATAACATGACTCTTTAAAAGACAGATGTCCTTATAAATACCCAGCAAAAATAACTGCCAGAAACAACACGAGATAAGCACCACGGAAGGCCAGCTTCTGTTGTTAATGGTTTCTGATCTGCGTGCTGATTCCCAAGGCAGGTGCAAGGGCCAGCTGCGCATATTCAGAGCAAAGAAGCCCAAGACCATCTTGCAAAGGCCGAAAAGCTTAAAATAGTGTCCACTCAGGAACAAGGCTTTCCTGGAATGCAAATAGCCTGACTTCAAAAAAATTGACATGAGATCCACACAGCCCATCCACCAAGAGAGTGCATTCATTTCAAATCCTTAAATACCTCAAAATATTTCTAGCGTCGTGTCCAAGGAACCAGGACCAACCTCCTGCATTTGCCGTATCTCACAGGAGTTACTTTTCCAGGAAACTCAAAATCTTTTCCCTTGAAAGGGCAAAGGCTCTTTTCCTTGCTCTTTTCAGGGGAAGAACATCATTACACTAATTGCACGTACACTGCCCCCTTTCCCCATCCTGTTCCTGCACCCAGCCTCCTCCTGCCTGCCATCCATTTTGTGAATGGAGAGTGAAGTCAGCTCTTTGTTTACTCATGTAAATAGCAGGCAAGAGACAGCAGCGTGGACACTGGCTTCCCTTATTCGAGTGCCCCTGAGGCTGTCCAGCCTGCCCCCAGACCGGCGCAGAGCTTCCCAAGGAAACCCCAAAGAGCCCTTATCTGCTCACACCAGTTCAGAACTCTGCTGCCTGCCTGCCGATAAAGTAACTGGAAGCTTCTGACCAATCTTAAACATGAAGACAGTCTTTTGTTTTTTTATAGAAGCCCACTTGATTTACCATGCTGTTAGCGTCAGGTGTACAACACAGTCATTCAGTGTATGTATGTGTACGTATGTACATACCGAATATATACATATGTGTACTATATATAGATATATGCTTGTGCCACATGTCAGTCGTGTCTGACTCTTTGCGACCCCATGGCCTGTAGCCCTCCAAGATCCTCTGTCCATGGAATTCTCCAGGCAAGAATACTGGAGTGGGTTGCCATGTCCTCCTCCAGGGGATCTTCCCAACCCAGGGATCAAACCCAGGTCTCCTGCATTGCAGGCAGATTCTTTACCATCTGAGCCACCAGGAAAATCTATATATCTATACATATAACTGATGTATATGTATATAGGCATATATGTATGTGTGTGTGTGTATATATATATATATATATATATATATATATCCTCTGGAGGAGGGCTTGGCAACCCACTCCAGTATTCTTGCCTGGAGAACCCCATGGACAGAGGAGCCTGGCAGGCTACTGTCCACAGCATCGCAGAGAGTCAACCACGACTGAAGAGACTGATCACATACACGCATGTGTATATATACATATGTAGATATGTATCTATTTGGTATGTACATGTGTGTATATATATATATATATTCTCTTTCAAATTCTTTTCTTTTACAGGTTATTACAAAGTATCAGGTGTATTTCCCTATGCCATACAGTTGGTCTTTGTTGCTTATTCATTTTACATATAGTAGGGTGCATATGTCAGTCCCAAACTCCTACTTTATTTTTCTCTCACCTTTCCCCTTTGCTAACATTGAATTTGTTCTCTATGTCTGTCTTGTAAATAAGTTCATTTGTATCTTTTTCTTCTTTACATTTCACATATAAGTGACACATATCATATGGCATTTGTCTTCCTCTTTCTGACTTAGTCTGATAATCTCTAGGTCATCCATGTTTCTGCAAATGACATTATTTCATTCTTTTGTGTGGCTGAGTAATATTCCATTACATACGTGTATGTACCACATCTTCTTTAACCATTCATCTGTGAATGGACACTTAGGTTGCTTCCATGTCCTGGCTACTGTAAACAGCGCTTCTGTGAACACTGAGGTGCATGAACCCTTCTGAATCACTTTTCTCTGGCTGTATGCCCAGTAGTGGGATTACTGGATCACACGGCAGCTCTATATTTCTAGTCTTTTGAGGACCTGCCATACTGTTCTCCGTAGTGACCACACCAATGTCCATTCCCACCATCAGTGCAGGAGAGTTCCCTTGTCTCCACACCCTCTCCAGCTTCTGTTGTTTGCAGAGTGAAGACAACCTTTTCTGGAATTCTGTTTGTGAGCTGCCAACCCTGCAGGAGGCCCACCCTGCAAACAGCATCCGGCCCTTGAATCTGCCCCCACCTCTGCTCACCATGGGCCCCAGACTTGCCTCTACTCTCTGATGCAGGGCGCCCTCGGCCTAGAACCCTTTCCTCTTTTTCCCTCTTCAAGCCCATTTCAAAACATGTCAGGTCCCTTGTGGGGGCTTTTCTCCATGTGCCTCTTTCCCAGGCCGAATCCACCATGTGGTCAATCAACAGAGCTTTGGAGAGTGCGAGAATGCAGTAAAGCCCTCCGCATTCCCACAGCATCGGAAGCCCAGAACTAACAGACCAGGAGATGAGCTCTGAGCCACAGTCCTCCCTGGACAGAGCTCTGCAAGGACGAGGACCAAGTTTTCTCTGTGTATCCAGCACCGAGGGCAGAGCTTAGCACAGAGCAGACACTTATAAACATTTGCTGTTTAAAAACAATGTTCTAATAAAACACTAGACCATTAAGTCATGAAGGGGGAGGCACGTGGCTCTGAGTCCTGGCCTGGAGTCAGATCCAGGTCCAAACATTTACCAGCTGTGCGACCTTGGCTACTTAGCCAGTAAAGCCTCCGTGTTTTTCCTAATACCACAAGGGGAGTTACAGAGATATAAACTCCATACTGTCTGCAACTACTGAGAACAAGACTAGCGCCTAACAGGCTCTCCTGAGGGGTCATCATTAACCATCAGAAAACCAGCAGCTTACTAAGTAAGAACCCTTTCGTCCCATCGAATCACCCCCAAAAGATGCTTGCAGATGCTGCCCTTTCCAGGAGCATGTCCTGGTTTCTCAGCAGAATGCAGTGGACACAGGAGCAAGGCAGAGCCACATTGATGATACTTGTTATCATCCACGGGCCTCACGCTGCTGGGGATGCTGGTTTCCTCAAAGAGCCAGACATCCGCTTTGCCTCGGCTCCTCCAAACCTGGCAACAATCCAATAGACCCTCCCTCAATTGAGAAATGGCTCCACTACTATGCAATAGAGGAAATGCCAAATACAAAAAAAAGAAAAAAGAAAATCACAGATTGAAAATTAAAAAGGAATTAAGCCTAACACTAAGAAAGTAAAATTACTGAAGCCAGTCTGGCAAAGATGATTTGGCTTTGCAACAAGGCAGATGTCCAGGAAGGAGGCTGCTCTGTCACCAATTTGAAGGTGGCATAAGAGGTCTGATGTGGAGGCAGACAGCAGGTAAGAGGAGCTGAACTCCGCTTACAATGTATCGTCATAATGTAAAAGACAAAATGAGCTGATGCTACCAAAAACATCACTCACAGTAACGCGGCTTTAAGGATAATATAAGAAAGTAACTCCCCTTTATAAATGCAGCTCAACTATTCTCAGATGTTGAACTATGCAAACACAATTTTTTAAAAAGGTAAGTGAATCCTGTTTTAGGAAAGGATTCAAGTCCACAGGTATAAATTAATTTCCTTGATGCTCTTGGCTTTAAGAGCAATCTGAACCTCTGACTAGGAAATCCCGTAATATAGTGTAAATAAAGGCTGAAATCATTCACTAAATCCACTGCATAAGAATAACAGGCTGTGCACCCTAGAGCTCATTAAACCATGCTCACTCACTCATTTCGATGGTACTTTTACCAATGAGACATCCTGCTAAATAAAATGTTCAAAACTGCCAAAAACGAAAAACAGAAAGCAAAAGAAAAGCTCCCTGTGAAGCCAGGCTTTCCAATGTCAGTCTTCCTCTTCACCATCCTCAACAAATATGGCAAAATATGCAACTAAACACTGTTCATCCACAGACCTACTGAAAATAAGATCTCAAGACATCACAGTAACAATTCTAAAGGAAGTATTTCAAGTCATTTGCCAAACTGTCATATTTCCACCACAACAGCCATATTACAATAGACATTAGCCAATTATATTTAATTAGCGTGATTATTCTAAGATTGTTCTCCTTCGTGTTCCCATAAACAATGTTTTAGGATCAAAGGAGTCCCACCTCCCCTTACTGCCCCCAAAGCATGAAACCTCATAAAACAGTAAAAAAAAATGCTTTTATACAGAGTGTTGGAATTTTGACACTAGAATTCCATTTGCCTAATTGGTTCTCCTGGAAGAAAAACAGATCAGCACATGAGCCGTTGAACTTGGCTGCCCTCCAGGGCGACCTTGACCAAGTCACCTTGGTGGTCCAGGCCTCACTTTCCACGTCGGGGGGGACAGATTCCTGGGACCCCTCCAGCTCTAAGGCTCCACACACCAGCCTTCCTGCTGATTTCTAACCTGTGCACCACAAGCAGGAGGCGGGAAGCACGCTGGTTCTGGAGTTGTGTCAGCCATTCGGAGTTCACCATCTTGGGCAGTGCAGGAGCCTGACCACACGTGGTCCACCTGCAGAGAGCCTGGCAGAGTGGCACTGCTAAGACAGTCACTAGCGCCACTTCTAGGAAGCCTACCCACTGAATTGGTACACTCCTGGTAACGTGGGACATTTACCAAAATGACAAAGTAAAACTCTCATTGGCATCTCCCATCCCAGCCAATAAGCAAGTTTCTCTTCCTATGAAAACAGTCAAGCAATGTGAAAGGTCCAGTGTCAAAATGCCACCTTCCAAGATGGCCTGCAGGTTCCAGGCAATGCCAGAGTCCTCATGGAACAAGCCACTAACATTCAGAACCATCCAACAAATACTCAACATATGACACCCTCAGTTCCCCGCCCTGGAGCATCCATAGAGAACAAGTCAGACAGGGCTCCGCTCTCAGGGGCCTGACAATCTACAGGGTGGGGGTCAGGGCACGGAGACAACAAATAAACCAATAAACAACAAGCAGAATACCAAAGAGTGGATCCACTTTGATGTGATGAACAGGGGTGGTTAATGTAAGCAGTTAGAAAAAGGGCCTCAGAGAGCAGACGGTCTCTTTAACCCAGATAACAGGAAGGTGGTACCCAGGCGGGAGCAGCTGCTCGGCGTCACCTAGGGAAGCAGGGTCAGGCACCCGAGTGCTCCAGTCCCATGCCATCCATGCCACATCCCCTGCCCCATCTCACCCACACACACACCCTTGGCTCGAACCAAAGAAGCTGCAAGAAGAAGGCTCGAAGAAGGATGTACCCTTTCTTCTCTCTGGTCCTTCAGGCCGCAGGTGCATCGGGCCTGAATGCCCAGCAGTGGGGAGAAGAGACAGCAGTTTTAACTCCATTATGAACTAAATTGTCCATAGCGGAAAGTGTCAAAAGGCTTAACCATCAGAGTGGCAGGCACAGCGACTCATCAGTAAGGAGGCCAGCAGGGCTGGGGCGCTGCCTCGGATGTCCGGAGCTGGGCCAGGCACAAAGGTGCTCCATCTGTCCTGGAGGAGCAGCTGGGCTCCTTCCCAGTCCTCTGGGGATGTTTCAATATTTCCACAATTGGTGTGGTCGAACCTGGGGTTACTAGCCAAAAATCAACCACTAGACATGTCCTCCGGAGACAGGAAAGGGAGAAGCGAGAAAAAAAAAAAATCACAGGTGGAGACAGTGGTAGAGAAAAATAATTCACAGAGACCCCCTTAACCAATGAGTTATACAGAAATGATACAGCATTATATACAGCAGAGATCCCCAACCTCTGGGATCAAATGCCTGATGGTCTATGGTGGAGCTGATGTATTCATAAGAGAAATAAAGTGCAAATAAATGTAATACACTTGAATCATCCTTAAACTATCTCCCCACCCCTGGGTCTATGGAAAAATTGTCTTGCATGAAACCCATCCCTGGTGCCGAAAAAGTTGGGGACCATTGATACAAAGATATTCTGACTATAGATAACGTTTTCAACTAAAATAATCAGAAAAATTAAAATCAGACAAAGTAAATGAACGGACTTTTATTACGACTTCTACCATGTTGATTGCTACAAACAGAAACTTCCACTTCTCTCAATATTCTGGAATAATCTAAATGAGAAAAGAATTTGAAAAAGAAGGGATAACAGTATATGTATAGTTGAATCACTTTGTAATCCTACAACTACACAACTTTGTTAATCAACTATACTCCAATATAAAATAAACTTAAAATTTTAAAAATCAATAAAAACAAATAAAATAAAAATAAAACAAACAAAAATAAAAACAAAAACAGCCTTGGGGACTTTTGGGAGGGTGGATATTACAAATGCATTGATTCAATTATGACCTATTTAACACACATCACATGATCACTAGATTTCTATTTCTACAAAAAGTGTGCAATTTACATGTACAGCAAAATTTTAGCACCATAAACTTTGAAAAAACATGAAGTGGAAAAGAATGCCCAGAATATATGTAATAAATAAATTTTAGGAAGGATGAAATAAGAATAGACCAAGCTAGGATCCCAATGGCCAAGACAGGCATCTACAAAATCCAACAAAGAGGAAAGTTCAGGGTCGGCCGCTAGCATCTACTTACAACTATTCACAAGTGATATATAGTCCCTGAAGCTTCACACAGATCTTTGCACTGTCTAATCACCTTTTAGAAGTAATCACCAAGTGTATCAGATTAAACATAAAAGATAAGAAGAGTTGGTAGGAGAAGAAAAGTTACCATAAAATAGAAGGGGGTTTTTCTGGTCACCTCTTGTGAAAAGCAATATTCATCATTACATAACAGTACTTCACTTCTTCAACTTCCTCAACTATCCCAAAGAGAGCGGAGAACCAGAAGGAAGTTAAAAAAAAAACCCCAAACAACAAAAATAATTGTCACAAAGGTCTTTCATGACAACTTACAGACTAACAGGAAAGTCCCTTGAGTCCTTGGGCAGAGTTCTTTACTCCTGGACAGTACTCTGAGGATTGTGATGACCTATGCTGCTTCAAATACAGCTTTGAAGCGGCAACCTGAGAATTGTAGGGGGAGTGGGTAGAGACATACTGGCCAGAGGAGGAGAAAGTTGGCACTGAAAATGACAGAAAAGCCACAAATCCAAGATACACATACTCAGTGACACATTATAAGGGGACCATTTGTCCCCAAATAAATGACTTCACAGGCCACAAAAGTCCTTGAGGAAAAGTGCACATATGATAAATGATATGCATTGGGAGAAGGGAGGAGTAGGAACTTATAAGGATAGGGAATTAAAAGGTCCACTATTATGTATAAAATAAGCTACAAGGTAAATTACACCAGACAGGAATGTAGCCAATACTTTACAATAACTATAAATGGAGTATAAACTGCAATAATTGTGACTCATTATACTGTACATTACATAAGATTAAAGATCAACTCTACTCAATTTTGTAAAAGTGATGTTTATAAGGAAAACGCTAATAGAGGCATATTCCAAATCTACACTCACAATAGTTAAAGAAGATGAAGTCAGAAGCATGTTTCAGGGCTGTGGGTAATTAAAGACGCCTGTCCAGTGACACAAGGCAGGTGAGGCATTAGTCCAGACACTTGTGATTGGAGTCTATTGAGGCTACATGTGAGGCTCAGTAGCTTGGTCCTGTCTGACCTTTGTGACCCTATGGACATAATCTACCAGGCTCCTTTCCTCTGTTCATGGGATTGTCCAGGCAAGAATACTGGAGTGGGTTGCCATTTCCTCCTCCAGGGGATCTTCCTGACCTAAGGATCAAACCCCAGTCTCCTTCAGCTCCTGCACTGGCAGACGGATTCTTTACCACTGAGCTACCTGGGAAGCCCAATTAGGGCTACACACAGGAGATAAACAAATAAGCTGTTTTGTTTTGTTTGTGATATATATGGTTCCTTCTGCTACAGTATCTTGGAACTTACTCATTTCTTGGGAGGCATCCTCTTCTAAAATGTTCACACAGATCACAGTAATTTTTCCATGGCCATGAGCGTACAGGTAAGACACTCTGCCTACCTCAGCGTTCTGATTTTTTATCTCCCTCTTTAAGTAAAATCTGGGTGGAAATCCTCGGTGGATATGTGAGGCTTCATTGTTAGGAGTCATGCGAAGGATGAAGACACAAAGGCGGGCCTTCCCTGGTAGTCGAGTGGTTAGTACTCGGCGATTTCACTTAGGGGGTTCAATCCATATACGGTGGGGAACTAAGATCCTACAAGCCACGTGGCACGGGCAGACGAAAGACACAGAGGTAACAGGTGATACTGGAGGATACAATTATCTTTACAGTAACATGGCAAGAACTGCAACGTAGTTTTAAGTAAACATCCAAGTACCTAATTAATTGGGCAAATGACACTGATGTCTCAAGGATAACTTTGAAACACCTCCCTTGCCCCAGTGTAAACCCAAGTACCCACACTGGCTACAGCAATCAATCTCCATTTATAACACATCTCAGGACACCCAGCTGATCTGAAACTGAGCAGGCCTGGGGATGTGATGGGGACGATACCACAGAAGACTTTGGAATACTCCAGAAAAAACAGTCCCATGGTGGAGAAGGGGGTCCATGAAAGTCAAAATGAGCTCCTACGGTCATGATAGGTCAATTTGGACATTTCATATTTCGCACTTGGAAGATCTGTCAGAAACGATCCATTACAAACTGGGCCAATGGCACTTTTTAGGTGGCATCCGCAGGTGGGTCTGTACTTTCAGAATTAGACACTTACCTAAATTGAGAAGAGCAACAAGAAAATAAAAAATTAATCAAAATTCAACAGGAGAGCAAAAAATACCCACTTGACAGGGTGGAAAATTTGAAAGTCACACAAAAAGAGAAGTTCCAGCAAACCTGCTCACATTCCCTGGGGGAATCTTAATCAGCAACTACCTGTTACCCTCCCATCCTGGAACCTTGCCTGTGCGGGGAAAATAGCTCTATACCGCCCCCTAGCGTTGATCGCCTCGCTTCTCAGCCTGAACACCGCAAGGTGAGTGGTGCCTCCACCTCCACTTACTTCCGGAGGCCAACCCTCATAGGGCTAAACATAGCCCAGTCCTCTGCCCACAGATTAGGAAACAACCCAGCTATTTTTAGCATCATGCATCTTGGGAAGAGAAATGGCCCAGTCTCTGACGGCAACGGAATGTGTGTGACCTGACTTCATGAACCCATTTCTCAGGAGGGTGTGCACATACTCCAGGAAGTGGCCTAAGATCCCATGAAAGTTCTGGAGTCTGGTTAAAAGGGATGGTGGCACATGGACCACACGACAACAATGCCAAGGAAAGGACAGTGACAGGCACACGTCCTAAAGGGACTCGGGAACATAAGAGATGTCAGGCCAGGCCTGATATGTGCGAGCAGCAGGAGAAGGGACCTGGAGCAGGAAGAGTCAAAAACAGAAGCCAGAAGCCAGGAATAGCATGTGTACTCATTTTGAGAAAGTCTGTCCAGTAAGAGGCAATATTTTGAGCTTGACATTTATTTTACATGAGAAAGAACAAAGGTTGGTCTGATCTGTTTCCTGCCAGGGTACAGCTGGTGCTGTGACTTCTTTGATCACCCCCCTCCCCCCCCCCAGTCCTCTGCAGTCCCAGTGATTAGAGATGGATCCCTAGGCTGCCTTTTGATCAGCAGCTCAAGCAGCCTGCAGGTGCCATGTGCCATCACATCAACAAGTTGTAAGAAGCAGCCACATTAAGTCTAGCTGATGAACGTGATAGCTTGTCTTGCTGCCGGTACAATAAATACACGTAATGGCTACAAAGGTCCCAGGAATCCTTATTTTCTCTCCTTCTGTACTTGAGAACTTTCTGTGCTTTCTTAGAGGTGAACACTTTGGAGAGTTTCAGTACAAAACTAAAGCTTGGAAAAGCCCCCAAAACATAGAGAAAATGGTGCTCAGACTTAAAAACACAGCATACACCATTCCAGTCTCCTAAGTATGCTGCTTATGTTCATGTCGCCTGGTTAATGAAGAGACAGCATTCTTGCATTCTGAATAGATGGCACACAAAGCAGTCAAAACATGTACATTTCTTTTCAAATAAAACTAAGAGCCACTGCTTGTAAACAGGGTGTTTAATATTCTAATTTTAGACAGCCTGCATTAACATTGTGGTTTCATGTGCAGTATAAAATTTCTATTTACAAAGTAGTCTCAAAAATGACTTCATAATGGTAGATCAAGAGCAAAAGAGTTTAGAAACTGAATGATGTAAATCATATGGAGTTCAGAGGCTAAGCAAATTACACACCCTGAAGCAGCCCTGGTTTCATGAAAGGAGCCTTTCTCCAGCCCTGTGCAATCCCAGCCCAAGGGAACTTGCATCTGAGAGTTTTCTAAACATTTCAGGTACACTTGAAAGCTGAAAGTAATTCTCATTTCCTATGCAGGATTAAGTCGTTTCCAGCACACACAAAATAGCAGCCACTCACCATCGCATATAAAAACACACCACCAGAAAGGTAAGAGCTTCAGAGTACAAAGGCATATATAAAAAAAAAAAAGCGCAAGAGAAATACATTTTTTAAATACCTCCTAAAAACATCCACACGGCCTCTTGACCGCTTTACTTCCTATCTATGTATTGATTAACTGATGTCTTTCCACTTAGAGCGCTTCAATTAATGAGGTTGATACACGTCCTGGGACAACCCCTCCCCAAGCCAAAAAATTCTGAGTAAAGTCAAACACGCCAAGACTCATTCGTGTTGGCTTCGGATTTAGAGGCAGTTCTTGAACTTAGAACTCTGGCAACATGAGTTCTTGCAAGGCACGCTGGCACCGGCGTTCCCCGGGGCTCCCCGAACGTCCCCTCTCCGGCCGCGCCGGCAGAGACACTCGCGCCGCCGGGCTGCAGCCCCGGCGGCCGCTCCCGAAGTTGCAAACTCCGCGGAACCTCCGAAAGCCGGTGCCTGCGAACGCGCGCGGAGGCGTCCGTCCCCGCGCGGGCCGGGGTGCATCCCGCCCGGGTGCACAATGCGGCGCGGGAAGCGAGCGGGAGAAGGCGCTGGGGGGGACTCACCGTTCTGCTCCTTGTTGCTGGCGAGCTGGAGTTTGCTGCTCAGGTTGGACTCAGCCCGGGTCCCGGGTCTCTGGCCGGCCAGGGCGGATGTCAGCAGGAGCAGCCCGAAGAGGAGCATTGGGCTGAGCGGGCGGGCGCGCGGTCGGCGGGCACTGGGGGAGCGGGGCTCCGGGACGGGATCAGCGCCGCCGGGGGAGGGCCGCGCCGGGCGGGACGCGCCGCGCCTGCTCTGGCCGCCGAGCCTCGAGGGGCACTTTCCACATACTCCCATCCAAGACTTTCTCCGAGGGCCCTCTTCTGCGTCTCCAGTTTGTGCCGAGGATCAAAGCAAAACCTGGACCTGAACCAGTTTCCCAAGGTTTAAACAAATCCTGCGCTGTGCCGAGGCGGTGGGGGTGGGGTGGGGGCGAAGGCGAGGGAGGAAAGGGGGGTGGGGACGCGGGGAGCCGGGCGCGCCGAGGAGTCCCTGGCGAGGGGCTGGGAGCACCTGTCAGCCGGGGGGACGGCACCCGCAACGGCTTGGGGGTCGCGCGGGGCCGGCCGGCAGCCGGGTCGGCGGCGGGCACTTTCTGATCAATAACAAAGCTGCCGATCGATGCGCTCTCCGGGCGCCGCAGCCGCCCCGCCCCCACCCCGAGGGGGAGGGGAGACCCAGGCGCGGGCGCGGCGCCGGGGCCGGGGGTCCCGAGCGGGGCCGGGGTCCAGGCCGAGGCCGCCCGGGGCCGGGCGCAGGGAGGCCGGGGGACGCGCTCCTCGCCCGGCGCGCGGCGCGGATCCGGCACCTGGATGCGGGTCCCGAGACCGGAGTTCTCGGGCCGGGGCGCCCTCGCCCGGCGCAGCTCGGGAGGTCGGACTGGGGTCGCGCGGGGGGCGCTCGCCGTCCCCTCCCCCGCGCTCCGGCGGCGCGGCGAGTGGGCCCCGGGCGCGCAGCAGGCCGGCGCGAGCTCGCCTGTCCCCTCCCCTTCCCCACCTTCGCGGCGGCGGGGGGGCCCCGGTCCCGCTCGCCGGGGCCGCCGCCGGGCGGTCCGGCAGGTGCCAGCGCTGACGGGGTGCTGGGTGCCCCGGGCCTCGGACGGGGATGCGCCCGAGCGGCCCGAGCTCCCCTCCCCGGACGCCCCGAGCCCCAAATAACGGGCGGGCCGGGCGCTGCGGATGCCGCGGGAGCCAGAAGAAGTGGGAAGAACTTCCTGCCTCTTCCCTCTTCCCCGCCCCTGAGCCAGGACTCCTTGTTCCTTCCCGAGGGATCCCCGTTCCCAAAGGGCTGGGCCGGGACCCTTGGCCAGGGTCTGTGGGCTGATGGAACGAAGGGACTTCGTTCCCTCCTGTTAACAACTCTCTGAAGAGAGGGGGTGGAAAAACCAAAAGTGAAGACAAACGAAGACAAATGGCCAGAATAATCACATTTATTCATTTAACGAACACTCTGTTGACTGAATGCCTACGGAGGCAGGCACTGTTCTAAGCCTGCAGAAATGAAAACAGATCTAAGCCTCCGGCCTCCTGAAACTTGCCTTAAATTAGGATCAAGCAAGGGCCAGGGCAGGCAAAGAAGAAATAGCCTCCAACTGCTTCTCGACGAGTGGATGTAAACTGACAGGATGTACTCGGGTGTATTCTCCAGCTGGAGTCAGTCGGGAGGATAGATCCTTAAGATGTGAGCAGAGATGGTGGTGATGATTTAGTCACTAAGTCATGTTTGACTCTTGCGACCCCATGAATTGTGCACACCAAGTTCCTCTGTCCATGGAGTGTCCCGGTCAAGAATACTGGAGTGGGTTGCCATTTCCCTCTACAGGGGATCTTCCCAACTCAGGGATTGAACATGTGTCTCCTGCATTACAGGTGGATTCTTTACTGCAGAGCCACCAAGGAAGCCCTAAGCTAAAATACCATGGAGTTTCAGTGTTTCTTTTTAAGTAGCTTTGCTTTCTTGCCCTGCTAGGCCCTCCATGAGGATGGGGAGAGCTGCTCTGACAAAGATCCAGGGATGCTCAGATGTCCCCTGGACCAAACTAGGGGCAAACCCTTCCCCAGTCAGGCTGAAAAGGTCAGGTCCTCTTCCTAAGCTTGGAAGCCCGCTGAGACCAACCCACTGGACCCACTTAACATTCTAGTCCTCTTCTTTCTTTCCTTCTTAAAATTCTCCTAAGTTCATGTCCTCTTTCGGAGAAGGCAATGGCAGCCCACTCCAGTACTCTTGCCTGGAGAATCCCATGGATGGACGGGCCTGGTGGGCTGCAGTATGTGGGGTCGCACAGAGTGGGACATGACTGAAGCGACTTAGCAGCAGCAGCAGCATCTCCTCTTTGAATCTTTACTCACCTAGACCATCCTTTCATTCTTACTCCTTCACCACTTCTGTATCCAGAGTGCAGGATGTCAAGGCCAGTAAGAAAAGCCCAGTCTTTGAAGAAGTTACAGTTTAGCAGGACACAGGCCTTCTCATTGTATTCACTCCAGCAGCTCCTCAAGGCCAGTGTGTATCCATATTTGCGCAATAAATAATAGGTTCCAAGAGTTTTCTGTAGATTTGTGGGAGGGTGAGGGAGTGTTCCCAGTTTTAATGGTTTAATGAGACTCGTTATATAAAAGACATGTTTTATGAACACGCTTTAATCTATTTGTAATAAAATTAATTACTCCCCAATTTTTCTAATTTGGTACATTTAATTTTCTAATCACGATTTTTCTATTAATAAATAAGGCTGTTATATGTCTATATAGTTGAGTTTGATGACCACCCACATAGTGTGTGTGTGTGTGCAAATTTGATCCGTTTGCTTTTATGAGATCATAAGGGTGAGGATCACCCTTTATTTTGTATCATTTCATATCGGCCAGAAGAGTGCCTGGCCCAAGGGGGTCATAAATAAACACTCTTGACTGACTGACAGATTTCTTTATTGGAGTCTCTTAAATTTGCCCTAGAATTTCAGTATGGAGGATGTGTTTGAAAAGGCACAGATGATCAGGAATAATACTCCAGGTCTGGGTTTCACCTCATCCATATTCTATAGATTGCTTTAAGACTGGCCTTATAAGTAAAGCCAGTCAGGTGCTCCTGCAGGACCCCAAACCAGACCAAGTCCACATCTGCATTGCCTGGGTTCCCTCCAATGTCCTTGAACGAACTGCTCTTGCCCTTGGCAAGTTTGTTCTAACACTGTATCCTCTGCCTGTCTTCTACTCTATTCTGCTTACAAACCCTTCCTAAGAAAGTAGTATTTTTGCATTGAAAGTAGATTTTATATAATCCAGAGTCTGCACAATTACTAAACAATAGATTCTGAATGAATGTGGCTTTGTTTTGGCCTAAAGCATTTTCCTTGAGGAAAGGCATCTGTTCCACCAACCAGGAGAAAATAATTGGGAACATTCTTTGTGGTTTTCATGTTTTCTTAAACATTCAGCAGGCGTGCCCACTCCGGCTGAATGCAGAGAGTGCTACCTACAAATTCCTAGTGAGGAACATACCAAAAGGTACTGGGTTATGAGCAGTCATAATTTGAGGAAGGAGGGTGGACGACACTACTAAATTCTTTTTGACGTGAAATAACATTTAAAATCAATATCCATTTAATTAGGCATTTAACACTCAAGAGAGCAGGAACCATGGGGACGAGATTTTGCTCAGAAAATAAAGTATTGCAAATTTTCTTCCTCCCTCTTCTGAATTAATCCTAACACACATACATGTGCAAAACAATATTAAAACTTTTCCTAGAACGTTTCAGTATTTTAGTGGCAGGTGATTTGAACATGAGTTTCTGAAGTTCAGAGCCCTATGATCTACCTAAGTATCCACTACTTTCCAAAATGACTAACTGCCAACACTTCTGTATAGATTTAAATGAGACCGGGAGCTGAGGGTATCATGAGTAAGCAAAGTAAATGCCCACAGATTACAGCAGGAATAAAGACTGTTCTAGCAGGAAACAAAAGAAATGAAGTAATCTTAGAATCATCCTTTCCTCTCCAGTTTCTCCAACTACCCCACCCAGAGAAACATATGACCATGCTTTCTCCGGCTGTTTCAGGATATATTTAGACTCTACTTTTCCAACCTGGAAAAATAAAAATACACTTTTCCTTATATTTTGTTGGTCCAGATCAGTCACCCTTTACCAGTGTAGCAATGCTATCAGAAAGGCTGGCTTGCCCGAAGCAGATGGCAGGGGATTGTGTTAGGATCCTGCTCCCAAGGATCTTAAGTCCGACTTTTTGAGGATGGAGAGTCCGGGGGTGGGAAGTTAGAGGTGTGTGATCTAGAGAAACCGTGACAAGGACAGGCCTTGGGGTGGCGCTCTGTGGCCTTCCCACTGCAGTGAAGCTGCTCTTTCCTTTTGGCAGTCATGGTGAAGCCTACAAAGACTCTACAAGATCTCACAAGTGCTGGTCTGACTCAGAACTCAAGGGAGAATGAAGCCAGACACAGCCCCAAAGAGACAGGAGCCCTGATCACCTTAGGACCACCACAGCCAAAGGTCATTTCCCAGGGAGATGGGAGACCAGGGCCCTAGTCTGGCCTTACTGCTAGCAAACAGCACAACCTTAATCTAGAATTCTTCCTGCCCCTTTTCTTTATGGGAGAAAATTGCACTGAATTCTTTGTTTGTATTATAGTATAATTGCTTTAAAATGCTGTGTTAGTTTCTTCCGTACAGCAAGGTGAATACGCCATATGTACACGCACAACCCCTCCTTCTAAGGTCCCCTTCCCAGCCCCCTGATCCCACTCCCCTAGGTCATCACAGAGCCCTGAGCTGAGCTCCCTGTCCTATGTGGCAGGTTCCCACTTGCTATCTATTTTACACATGGTAATGTATATATGTCATTGCTACTGTCTCAATTCATCCCCTCCTCGCCTCCCCCCAGGAGACACAGAGGACCATTGGATTCTTAACTCCATCCTCTACTTGCTTTAGAATTCTTTAGGATGCAACAGATAATGATGGCAATGCTTTTAAAACTTAACAGTGCTTCTGTGATGATATGGAATTAGGACAAGTTTCTTGGCCTCGACTCAGAGGTGCCTTGGAGGCTGGCAAGAGACGATGAGCAGAGGCTTCTCCCTGAATTTGTCCAGTCAAGCACAAAAGTTCTGTTTTATCTGTTGTGATCTTGGTTGGGAAAGAAAAGATCTACTGATAACCAAAAAGAGAGAAGAAAAAAAGGAGTTTGGAAATCACTGACTAATGCAAGTATCAGGAATTGTATTGCATTCAAGGAAACAATAAAATATGTGTGGAAGCCATATTTTAATATTTAATATTTGTTTGATATCATGGGAACAACATCAAAAGAGGCCAAGGATTGGTCTCAAGGTAAAGAAAAACACCTATAGTACACAAACAATTTGTAAATGGCAAGGAAATTCTATTGTCATTATCCATGAATGAATGTCCAACCTCCCACTATTCTGTAGAGCTCTATCGGTAGCATCTCTAACAATCATTAAATCGGGGATAAATCCCCTGAAAATGAGACCAGCAATCAAACACTGTGCTTGGTCATATCCCCGAGTCAATAAATGTCATTTTTTTCTTGTCTGAAGTCATGTGTAGGATAGGAAGGCTTCTGTCTACATGGTGACAAATCATAGTAAAGGGGTCAAGACATGGCTACAGATCTTCCTTCCTAAGACAGTGACCCCCTTCTTTCCAAGGTCATGAGAGAAGGACCCTCTCACTTTGTGATCATTGTTTCAAGTGCGGTCTTTCCTTGGCTGCCAGCCTTTTTAAAAGAGGCCCAGAATATCAGCACCCGACTTCATGAACATTTAAAAAAGTATTTGTTGATTAGAAGGAAGGAAAATAGAGCTTAACTCATCTAACATTAAAGTAACCTCAATTGCTTTTGAAGTTCAACATAGTTCAAGGAATTTCCATAACCCTTTTCTATGATGATTATGACTGTCAGCCGTCTGTCGTCTTTATCGTCATAGTCAGAAAAGTGCCTGCTCTCTTCTGTTCTAAAGCAGTGTGTGACATTTTAAGGCATTGTTTTATTTTCCAAATATTATTTTTATCAGTCCAGTTGGCTTTGATGCTTTTTGCATCTTCCTGGACCACCTTCACTGCTTATTCATTGTCCGGATGCTCTTTTACTGGTCTTCCATAAAACTAGGAGGGTACAAAGCATGTTTTCCTGCCACAGACAACTCAAAAGGACTGATAGTTAAATAAAAGTCAACCCAGGGTAAATAAACACGAGAGGAAAATCATTCAGGTTCAAATTTACCCTGTGAAGCATTGATCATGTTCCAGGAACTATTAGATACCTTAAAATATATTTTCACATTTCATCTTCCCACCAGTCCTTCAAGAAAAGCCAGAGCTTCCCCCATGTTACTGCAGAGAAATGGAGAATTAATGGAGAATTTGCCCAGGGCGACCCTATGGGTGACCAGTACAGATCACCTTTGTCCCCAGGGCTCCCCTTAGACTCCTGTGCTTTTCATGTGACACTAGAGTCCCTGGATTTTGGACCAGAGCATTCCTATGGGAAGCTTTTGTATGTTTCCCTAAGTTTTCCACAATGACCGCCCTCCCCATGGTTGCCCTGGGGGAGACCCTGGGGTACTTAGACTTTCCCACGTTTTTAAGAACACAGAGCTAAGACAGTTATCTTTCTGGAACAGCCTCCATAAAAGGTTTGAGCCACACTGAATCTGGGTTACTGGAGGCAGAGATGGTGACTAAGGCATCAGAAAGCTGGCCTGGGGTGGAAGCCCACCCAAAGTGTGGGTAGCCTTAGTATCCTGTTTACCCTGGCCAAGTTAGTCATCCAGCTAATGTCTCGGCCTCCACCATCTGTGGGCAGTTATGTCAGAGAATCTATCTCCTCGTCTTTGAAGACAAAGGGAATGAATTATCATTCCTCTCCTCCTGCTCACAATTGCTTCTGAACTAAAAGCATCAGGGCTGGGAAGAAATACAGTGTTTTCGCAGTTGTTCCCTTTGAAGAATCAATTCATGATGAACTCTAGGTGTCAGAGCCTAGGCTTCGCTCATGCACACTGTTCCTATGTGTATCCCTTCATGTGTTTCTAATTCAAAGTTCCTGGCCTAGGGTTTTTGTTAAATCCTATGACAAGGCAGATTTGCATTTCCATTGATACTTTGATGAAGCTGTTTTTAGATTGGCTGAAGTTACTCGAAGCCAAGAAGGCAAGAAGGAACTAGTGACCTGATAAGCCCTCAGACAGGAAAAAGTCTTCAATTGAAATTCTAATACCTGAGATCCATATCGGAAGGGATATAGCAAATTAAAAGATACTCATAGTATCCATTTTTTTGTCCCAAAGGACAGTAAGAGAAAAGATTCTTTACATTCTTTTCTTTCTTGAACAACATTTTACACACACATAAAACTGGACAGAAAAATGTGAGAACCAGCCAATTGTTCTAGCCACTATTATTCATACTAATTGAAGCAAATGATTAAACTGTGCATCTGTTAAAAACAATATTTTAAGAATTCAAAACATGTCCTAATATCACTATCTTCCTGCTTACCGAGATTTCTGTTCCAAGCTGATTATCTCTGTGTAAACCCACGTTCAGTGTTCTCAGCTCTGCTAAGGGGAAAGAAGTGTCTCATCCTTCAGACTCTATGTGGTCTGGTGTATGAACCGATGGTTACCTAGGCAGTGAAGCAGAGTAACCTGCACATTTTCATTTACATCTTGGGGAATGGTTGTTACATCACTACTTTTTTTTTTTAGTCGAAATGTCCACAATGAAGCACTCTACATTGGAGTCTTCTACTGATTATTAAGTCCAATGCTTTGCATAAATATTAACAAAATCCTCTTTTTAAAGATGAGAAACTGAGGCCCAGGAAGTTTTGTAACTTGAGCAGAGACACATATTTGTAAGTAGTGAAACCGAGCAGAACTCTGTGGGATTCCTGGGCAAAGAAACTTTCTGTCCACTGTTTCTTGTTTGTAAGGAACAGACTCCATGACCCATGACCTGAGTCCCAAAAGGCACGTTCTCACAGTTGTAACCAGATAATTGAGAAGATGCACAGGTGTGGGAAGAGCAGTCAAGAATCAATAGTGCAGACTTGGGTCAGGGTCCTGGTTCCTCCTCAAGGATATACATAACAGTATCTTTGAGTTCTTGTGCAGAACTATAACCCTCACAAACTGGAGCATGTTCCAGAGAGAAAGTCACAATATGATAACCTTGAAACTCATCAAGAACCCTCCTGAGGCCAGATGAAAGGAGTGTAGGCCCTGCACACACCCTGATCTTATCATCTTAGCAGCAGCTCCATCCTTAAACCGTGGCTATAAAATTCCTCACCAAATCCCCCGGGGTTGAGACAAACAGTTTTCAAAGGCAGGAGTCTGCGGTGTTTCCCTTTGCCTGGAAAAGCAATAAAGCTAATTCTTTTCTACTTCACCCAGACTCTGTCTCTGAGATTCCCTTCGGCACTGGTGAACAGAGGCCAGTTTCCTGCATGAGTGTTGAAGTCAGAATTGGGAGGCGGGTACCTGCTTCCAGAGCTGGCACTTTTAACCTCTCATTCCCATTCCTCCACACCACCAAGCACAGCGCTAGGTATGGAATGACTTCAAACAGACATTGCAAACTTATGAAATATCCATTTCTGTTAAGCATTGGGGGTTTATTTTATAGCTCCACACCATTCTAATCAGAAATATGTAACTTAAAATTCTATTGCCAGCAACAAACAGTACGTCATTCTGATTTTGGTCTCACATCAAAAGGACAGTGCCCCAAGCCTACAGGAAGGAGGCATTTAGTCAAGGAAACCATCACAGTGTCTGAGATAGAATCCCCTTTTTAGTGGCTATAGATATGAGAAATGAACCTTTTGAAACCATCTGAAGGAAAAAAGGGTCTGTTGCCTTGATTCTTAGTGATAAAACCCTGCCATAAAATCGCCATTACACTGTCGCTGGTTCTGACAACTTGTGATGAAGGAAACCTATAACATGCATTCAAATAAGTTTCTGAAGGACAAAAGTAGGAAAACCAAAGGTAGTGAGATGACTTACTAGTTTCTTGGGTATGGTGAACGTTCTGCATGGAAAACAGTTTCATTTAGCAGTGACCTTGAGGTTATCATGGACTTGACCAAGACAGCAATCTGTCAAGACCACTGATGATGTTTTTGGTCCCAAGAAATCACAAGGTGGGTAAAAGGCAGGATCACTGCCCTCAGGGAGTTCACCCTGACTTGGTGCATCCAGTCATCCTCATGTGTGCTTGTGTCCACCTCTGATACAACCTGTCTTCCAGCATTATCTGTGCCTAAAGACTGCCCTCTGCCTGGGCCACTCATGTTTCTGCAAACTGTCCTCAGAGGAGCTTGATCTGTTTAAACACAAAGCTGATTGCAGCCTGATTGCTACTCTAAAAATCTGAGCCTCCCCTTTGCCTGCGGGAGAAAACCTTCTCTATGGGCATCATCTGCTCTTCTTTCCACTCCAGATCTCACACTCCGGAGGCACCACAATTCCCATACGTGCTGGTCTTTGCTTCTATTCTTATGCTCACTCCATAGTTACAGATAAGTCAGCCTAGAACTTCTTCTGTTTCACTTTTTTTTCTTAGCTTCTTTTTTCCCAGTATTTAACATACTGCACTTATCAAATAATGATAGTGAACTCTCCTATGTGCCAGACACTATTTTAAAAAAACTTCATGTTTATTCACTTCTTAATTCTCACCACAAACATATGAGACGGCTGTAATTTTTTTAATTTATTTTATTGAGCTACAGTTGATTTACAATGTGTTAATTTCTGCTATACAGCAAAGTGACTCATATATATGTATGTATATATTCATTTTCATATTCTTTTACATTATGGTTTATTGCAGGAAGTTGAATACAGTAGGACATTGTTGTTTATTCATCTTATATAGATATAATAGTTTGCATCTGCTAATCTCAAACCTCCAGTCCATCCCTCCCCCACCACCCATCGTCCTTGGCAACCACAAGTCTGTTCTCTGTGTCTGTGAATCTGTTTCTGTTTCCTAGATAGGTCCATTTGTGTCATATTTTAGATTCCACATATAAGTGATATCCTGTGGCATTTGTCTTTCTCTGTCTGAGATGGGCGTATTAACCAGCATTTGCTGGGCTTTCCTGGTGGCTCAGACAGTAAAGAATCTGCCTGCAATGTGGAAGACCTGGGTTTGATCCCTGGATCTGGAGGATCTCCTGGAGAAAGGAATGACTACCCACTGCAGTATTCTTGCCTAGAGAATTCCATGGACAGAGGAACCTGGCAGGCTACATGGGGGTCGCAAAGAGATGGACACAACTGAGTGACTAGCACTTTCATAGAGAAACAGTAAGAACAGAGAGGCTAAGCAATTGGCCTAAGACTACTCACGTGGTCATTAGCAGAGCTGGGTCTTGAACTTGGCAAGTCTGTCTCAAATCCCTGCATTCAACCATCTCTCTAACAGAAATTGTTCAAGCAGTACCGAAGGCCATGAAGATGCCCAGTCACGATCCAAACACTGAAGTCAGAAGTTCAAGCTAACATCTTTTTTTTTCTCTCCAAAAGGCTGTTATTAATTCAATAGAGAGTTTTATCATTAATGATGTTAATGTATTATCTTCATTAATACTAAGTAATTTTTTTGGCTAAACAAAGAAATCTTTCCCTCTCTCCTCTGCTTTACTTGCCACCACAGATTGCATCACCAGGGGAAGTCTCATCCTCCCCAAAACTTTCCAGGACAAATCCGTAACCTCACTGCCCCCAAATTAATGATTATATCTTCTAATTTTGTTGGTGTACCCTCCATATAAACTCTTCAATGGCAGAAACTGTGCTTTCCACCCCTGCCCCATCTCACCATGGCATCACTTAACACTGCGTGGGTGCAGATCCATGTTTAACTCGTCTTTTAATAGCTGGTAAATGAAATTAACAAAAGCGTGAAGTAGCCAAATGCAGTTACACCCATGATAAATCTTCATGGAAGGAAAAAATGAATGAAGTTCAGCTCTTGATACAATGAAAGACTAGAACCATGTGGAGTTCATTTTCTGGCTTGGCTGCCAGTCAGAGTTGGGGAGCTTGTAAACGAAAGAGCTAAATTATGGAAAACAGGAGTCAAGCTGGACTAATGTCTAAGCTCACACCTATGTGAAATTATTCATATAATTTTATGCATTTGATGAGCTAAAAAAAAAAGACCAAGTAAACACTTTCCAAACAGGAAGCAGTGAAGAATCTGCCTTTTAATAAATCCTCATGCCAATATTACAAGGTTATTTCTAAAGCCTGGCAAACAGCCCATATTCATTGCTTGACTGGTTTAAACAGAGTTAACTCCTTATAATAGAAAAATCTTATGTAACAGTTGGTTCACAAGACTCTATTTAATAGCCAATCTGTTATATCCAAGATGTCATCATTTTGGAAACTAACTTTTATGAGAGTATCTTCTTCATGACATCAAAGTATGATGTCAAATGAAATCCTTTGCTTTTTTTACTTTTAGATTTTAAAGTTTGTGTGTTACAATTTAAAATGTGTATGTGTGTGAAAGGATGTGGTTTTAATTGCTGACTGTTGCTGCCTGTGTGAAAGAACTTTTAAGAGCCAGTGATCTAAATAAAATGGGATATGAAGGATCTCTGTTTTATGAAGATTAATATGTAAAGTAATTTTACGAAATGACAATTCACTTTGCATTTCATGTGCTTTGGGAAATTAATTTTAATGTGAAATCTTAGACTTCAACTCTGAGTTAATATCTTAAAAAATAAAGAAATGGCCATGGAATGAACCAAGCGTACCACTTCATGATTTTTTCTCTTGTCTAACACCAATTCACTACTTTAAAACCAGCAAGTAGAGAACTATATTCAATATTTTTAATAACCTATAAGGGGAAAGAGTGTGAAAAAGAATATGTATAGATATAAATACAGATATTTATGAATGTATAACTGAATAACTTCATTATATACCTGAAATTAACACAGCATTGTAAATCAATTATACTTAACTAAAAAAAAATTAAGGCATACAGGCTGAGCTTCTATTCTTATAATAAATTAATTCATAACACTGTAATGAAAAAACTTCCTTGATGAGGTTAGATAAAATATAATTACTCTAAGTTCAGAAAAATGGGTTCTATTTCTTATGACTTAAAAATCTTGTTTATCACTGAAGAAGAGAAAGAAAGCCCACTCCAGCGCTCTTGCCTGGAGAATTCCATGGACAGAGGAGGTTGGTGGCTACAGTCCATGGGGTCACAAAGAGTCGCAGGGGCACGACTGAGTGATTAACACATAGTCTATAAAAGAGCTGAATCACTGTGTTGTACACCTGAAACTAATGTAACATTGTAAATCAACTATGCTTGAATAACAGAGAAGGCAATGGCAACCCACTCCAGTACTCTCGCCTGGAGAATCCCATCGACGGAGGAGCCTGGTGGGCTACAGTCCATGGGGTCCCCAAGAGTTGGACATGACTGAGCAACTTCATTTTCGCTTTTCACTTTCATGCATTGGAGAAGGCAATGGCAACCCACTCCAGTGTTCTTGCCTGGAGAATCCCAGCGACAGAGGAGCCTGGTGAGCTGCCATCTATGGGTTCGCACAGAGTTGGACACGACAGATGTGACTTAGCAGCAGCAGCAACATACTTGAATAAAAATAAATAAAACTGAGGTTTATGGTATTTTCTTTATTCCTTTCACTGCAGATGCTGAAATGATGTGTTTGCAGCTGATGTGGTATGGCGCTTCCAACCACTGCTCCATGTAAATGTGCCTCATGAAGTTGATCAGACACAAAACTTCACAAATGAAAGGTATCTTATATTTCTGAAACTGGGAGAGAGATTTCATTAGTAATGTAATTTTGAAAGATTCAAAACTGTTTTACAGTGTACCAAATGCTGGTTCATGATACTAATTTATTGTGGAACATCACATTACTATGGTAAGTACCCACAATCAGAAGTTCTGTGTCCTACCACAATTAGATACGTGGCTTTAACAGTAATGAAAAGTTAACTTGTCTCAGCAAAAACTGTCTGGTCCTCAGTTTCTATAGCTGCAAAACTGAAAGTTTACCTGGTTCATTTCAAGATTCTTTTTCCAACATTTGCTGATTCAATGTCCAATTTGCCTCTTTTTTACCAGGAAAAAAAATATCTATTCTGATAGTCTTTCTTGTGGGGAGACAATTACATCTTCAAACATCTTTTTTTTTTTTTTTTCCTTTAAAAAGAAACAACCTGTGTCCAGAAATATTCTACTTAGCTGAACATCACATCAGAGTGGTCATGATTTCTTAGAGACTTGCTGACCTGGGTCTTAAAGACTTTTCTGACCAGGGGAAGAGTATACATCACTCTAAAATTTTCAAATGTTTACAACAAAAACTTATTGGAGGGCAGGGGGGGAAAGAATATGGAATCTAAAAAGAGAAAAAAGGAAAAAAAGCTACCAAGGGAAAAGATAAAGATCTTATAATCAAAATTTCAATAGATTCAAAAAATCTATTAAACAAATTATTCTTCAAGGATTTAACAATTTAGGACTTTTACACCACCTTTGGTCATTATCTTTATATATACATCTTTATATATTATCTTTACATATATATATTATCTCATATATACATATGAGTTACAAAGTGACAGAGACACTTTCTGTTTTGACTTCTGCTGGTGGTTCTGCAGTAACAAGTCTGTCTGATGTTTGAACTCCATGGAGCAGTATAAAAGGATATTGATTGATGGGTCAGTCTGTTCTTCTATACATATGCAAATTATATTTGTATTAATATTCATATTATCTAGATAAAAAAGGGAACACTTCCTTTATCATTATTTCATAATAATGAATATTAATATTCCTAGATTTAAATGTAAATTAAAAGCACTACAATTATTAAAACTTATCTCCTGACATTCTGCTATGGATTTGGTCTTTGCCTTTCTCTGAATCTAATATTGTGTGATTATTCACATTGATAGCTTCAGGAGGCACATTCAGGAGACTCTGTCTCTGTTACTATGGTGACTACTGGTCATATTTTGAAAGAAAAAGCAACCATTGTTATGCATAAATTTAAATATTACTACCCAACTTTTAAAAGCTGTAGAAAATTAGACATCACATTTTAAATATTGTTTAAAGTCATATGCTTCCTATTTTTCTTCTCAAGGAAAATGTACTTAGTTGGAACAATATGCAGAGCTGAGTTTTTAAGAATAAGCTACAACTTTTCTTTTCCTTTAAAAATGCTTGCACATAATTATGTACATAGGCTGTAAAGACAGTCTGATCTGGCTCTAATCATAGCTCTGTCACTTACTGGATGTTTATTACCCTTTATAACATAAAAAATCATAAAGAGGATTTGAACTACATCATAGATAAATTTGATTTGAGTATGCTGATGAAAATCACTTTTAGGATAAATAGAGAAATAAATTCACTTTCAAGTACCGTGCTTAACATCCTAGAAAGATACCCTTTTCCAGGTCATGAATCACCATACTATATTGATACAGAGATATTCTGGGCTTGTATTTTCAGTATTTTATTTCCTCCTTCTTTCAACATACATTGACTATGTGTATCAGGCACTGTGCTAGATTCTGGAAGACCTAGATAATATGACGCCTCAAGAACTTCTAACATGTAGACTTTGGGTTGAGAAGAACAATTGAGAAAAGGGGTCTAAGAAGACCCAGACTTGTGAGGTGTAATAAATACAGATGTTGTCAGGAGAACTGGGGAAAGTACGTAATACCAGTTGTTAGAGATAAGGAAGGAGGTAAGGTTGCATCTATAGGAACTGGATAAAGAACACACTGGATTTGGGATCGTGGAGGTTATTGCTGATCTTGATAAAAGCAATTCTAGTAGCAAAGCAATAACTGTAACTAGAATGGGATGAGCAGAAGAGTTCACTGGAGATTGTTTTTAATTTAAATAATTCATTGTATTACATTGATACACAGTTAATTTGTTTATTTTAAGCTTATGATTTGATTAGTTTTGCCACCTGTAGACACCAATAGAGAAATGATGGGAAAGACAGCATGAAGACGCAGCAAGGAGGCAAGGCTGCCACATGTAAGCCAAGGAGAGAGGCCTCAAAAGAAGCCAAAAATACCCACGCTTTCACCTCAGACTTCTAATCTCCAAAACTGGGAGAAAATAAACCTTTGTTGTCTAAGTCATCCTGGCTGTGGTATTTTTGGCTGTTTACTGGGGTTATGGCAGCCCTGGAAAACTGATACAAGTGTCTGTTCCCCCACCAACGTGGGCTGCGTGTGAGAGTTCTCTCTATAGAAAGACGACTTTTGTCAGAGTATTATTTGAGAACATTAGGCTAACCATTCCGTGGCTAGCCTCCTTGGTTGCTTAATGGTATCTTTAGTAAAGAAAGTGTTTTTACTTGGAGTCTGAGTTATTGCATGTTTATTTCAGGGGGTTTGAAGTTGTTATGCTTTTGTTTTGTTCTTAGTCACTCAGTCCTGTCTGACTCTTTGCGACCCCATGAACTGTAGCTCACCTGACTCCTCTGTCCATGGGGATTCTCCAGGAAAGAATACTGGAGTGGGTTGCCATGCCCTCCTCCAGGAGATCTTTCCAACCCAGGGATCGAACTCAGGTATCCCACATTGCAGGCAGATTCTTTACCATCTGAGTCACCAGGGAAGTCTGTTTGAAGTTTTTACATCTTAGCAAATAAATCTTTGCCTGCTCAAATTTATACAACTTTCTGCTGTGTTTTCTTCTGGAATTTTTATTGTTTAAGCTTTTGTCTAGGATCCATTTCAACTTAACATTTGGGTTTGGAGGGAAGTGGAAAAAATATTACATTTTTTTCCCACTTTGAATACCTAATTGTTCCAAAACTGTTGAAAAGACTTTACTTTCCCCATTGAATTAACTTGGCACCCTTATTGATAATCGATTGAGCATGTGTGTGTCGGTCCACATCTGAACTCTTCATTCAGTTCCCTGGATCTGTATTTCCATTTTTCTGTCTCTACAGTGCCATCCAAACTATTGTAGCTTCATAGTGAGCCTTGAAATCAAGGAACCTAAATCCTCCAGGTTTGTTCTTTTTCTTTTTTAGATTGGTTTGACTATAGATAAATCAATCAACCATTCAAATTCTACCCAAAAAGCATGCTGGAATCTTTATTAGGACTACTTTAAACCTACAGATAAATTTGGGGGGATTTGACCTCCTAATAATATCAAGGCTCTCAGTCTGTGAGCATATTCTGTTCCCTGTCCCTTCATTTATTTAGATATTTGGTTACTCTCAGCAATGGTTGGTAGTTTTCAGGATACAGATTTGTACCTATTTTGAAAAATAGGTAAATATTTTGTAAGTTAAATATATTTTTTTGTCTTTAAATGGTACTATAGATGAGATTGTGTTTTTTTTACTTCTTTTTCTAATTGTATGTTCCTAGCAAGTAGAAATAGTATCAATTTTTGTGTACTAATCTTGTTGATTTACCTAAATTGACTCCTAATTCTAATAGATCTTTCACAGATTCCTTATAGTTTTCTATATACATACCCATGTCATCTTATTATGGGTTGAGCATCTCCCTTCGAATCATATGTTGAAGTTCTTACACCTAGTACCTGTGAATATGACCTTGTTTAAAAATAGGGTCTTTGAAGATTTTATTAATTTAAGACAAGGTCACTGGGATGGACCTTAACCCAATAGGGTTGATATCTTTATAAGAAGATGGCCATGCAAAGATATAGACACACAAAAAGAACATCCTTTGAAGATTAGGACAGATTATGGAGTTAAATAGCTGCAAGGCAAGGAATACTGGAGATTGGTAGAGTCCACCAGAAGACAGGAACAGACAGACAAAGATCCTCCCTCTAGAAGTTTCAGAAGGATCACAGCCAATAGGTTGATTTTAGACTTCAGCTCCCAAAAATTACCTTGTGGTATTTGTTATGGCAGCCCTAAGAAACTAAAAGTAAAGACAGCTTTCTTTCTTTCTTTCCAGCCTCTATGTCATTTATTTCTTCTTCCTACCACATTGCATTAGCTAGTCTTTTCAATAAGACTCGGATTAGAGGTGAGGAGCAGGAGCACCGTTGATACCATCCCAATCCCAGAGAATTATGGATCTAGATTTTCACCCTACATCTGATGTTGGCTATGGGTGTTTATCAGGTTGACAACGTTTTCTTCTAATTCAGGTGTCTTAGTTGTACTTAGTCATATTCACTTTGCTGGTACTAAATTTATAAAAGATTTTTGTGTCTATAGTCTGTAGTTTTCTTTATTTGGAATGTATTTTTCTGAATTTGGTCTCAGTGTAACACTGACCTCATAAAATGGTTTAACTGGATTAATGTTTGCACTAAATGGTTACATTTGAGATGAATGTATGTTTTGTGGTTATTAAAATGATTCTCTTTCCTCCCTCGTAGCAGAGGCTGATCTTTTTGAAATAGTTTTCAATTCAGGCCCCTCTCCCAGTCCTACTATTATTGTTTTATTTAAGGCCTTCATGACTTTCACTGGAGCTATTTTACCTGCCTTGTAATTGGCCTTACTCTTTCTGGTCTCCTTTTTCTTAGATTCAGACTTCTTTCCAAATATGACAATGTCATGTCGTCCCCATTCTCAATGGCATCAGTTCTTTTTCATCACGGCGGATGACATGGCCTGACCTTCAGGACCTTGCTGTCTGCTTCCTGTCCTTCATCTCTCCACTCTGCTGCTTTCCCCCTGCACATCAGCTTCTTTCTTGCCCTCATACTTTTGCTTCCATGTTCTCCTCT
Organism: Muntiacus reevesi; assembly: GCF_963930625.1. Lineage (NCBI taxonomy): Eukaryota > Metazoa > Chordata > Mammalia > Artiodactyla > Cervidae > Muntiacus > Muntiacus reevesi. The sequence continues at coordinate 30,659,067 of NC_089261.1, forward strand.
CCTTTTCCTTCCTAATGTCCGTGTACCTGTGAGATAACAGCTCTGACATAATTTCCTCCTGAAAACCTGGAAATCTCCATACTGAGTTATGTGTCTCTCCCCTGGGATCCTGGATTAGGTGGGCATCTCCATCACTCCATTGGCTGCATTAGATTATAAGTAATTTAGATGGGTTCACCACCCATCCCACTCCCCAGATTTTTGAGACAGGAGTTATGTCACAAAATCAGGTACATGGCAGATGTTCATTAAATATGCAGGTCAGGAAGCAACAGTTAGAACTGGACGTGGAGCAACAGACTCGTTCCAAATAGGAAAAGGAGTATGTCAAGGCTGTATATTGTCACCCTGCTTATTTAACTTCTATGCAGAGTACATCATGAGAAACGCTGGGCTGGAAGAAGCACAAGCTGGAATCCAGATTGCCGGGAGAAATATCAATAACCTCAGATATGCAGATGACACCACCCTTATGGCAGAAAGTGAAGAGGAACTAAAGAGCCTCTTGATGAAGGAGAAAGAGGAGAGTAAAAAAGTTGGCTTGAAGCTCAACATTCAGAAAACTAAGATCATGGCCTCCAGTCCCATCACTTCATGACAAATAAATGGGGAAACAGTGGAAACAGTGTCAGACTTTATTTTTTGGGGCTCCAAAATCACTGCAGATGGTGATTGCAGTCATTAAATTAAAAGACCCTTACTCCTTGGAAGGAAAGTTATGACGAACCTAGACAGCATATTTAAAAGCAGAGACATTACTTTGCCAACAAAGGTCCATCTAGTCAAGGCTATGGTTTTTCCAGTGGTCATGTATGGATGTGAGAGATGGACTATAAAGGAAGCTGAGTGCCGAAGAATTGATGCTTTTGAACTGTGGTGTTGGAGAAGACTCTTGAAAGTCGCTTGGACTGCAAGGAGATCCAGCCGGTCCATCCTAAAGGAGATCAGTCCTGGGTGTTCATTGGAAGGACTGGTGCTGAAGCTGAAACTCCAATACTTTGGCCACCTGATGCGAAGAGCTGACTCATTTGAAAAGACCCTGATGCTGGGAAAGATTGAGGGCAGGAGGAGAATGGGATAACAGAGCATAAGATGGTTGGATGGCATCACCAACTCAATGGATATGGGTTTGGGTAAACTCCAGGAGTTGGTGATGGACAGGGAGGCCTGGCATGCTGCAGTTCATGGAGGTGCAAAGAGTTGGACATGACTGAGCGACTGAACTGAACTGAACTGAAATATATAAATGCCTACACACCTGAGCATAATACCCAAATATAACATGCTTTGAAAGTAAATTTTGAGCAATATCTGCCCTATTGGTTTCTATGATGAATATTCCAAAGACCCATTTAAGTACAACAAAATACTTTAGGGTAGATTATTATTAAAACAAAATGAGCCACATAAATTACAGATATATTTATCTTAGAAGCATAAATGAAAAAAATAAATTATTATGATATGTGAAACTACTAGAAAAGCATTTCTTTAAATTGGAGTCTCACATGCTTTACTGCTTCCTTCACCCCCATGCAGCCAATGTAAAAATTGTCAAGAATGATTTTGATCAAATTTCAATAATTTTTCAATATTTAGTAGGCTCCACTTACTTGAAAATTTAAAAGATATGTTTTATTGGTGGCTTATGGCATTAAGTCAAGTGTTATTAATAGGCTGAGCCCTGTGAATGTATCCAAAGTCTAATAGATTCCCAATAGGAAATGTATCTAATTTTCAGCATGAGCCTGTTACCGGATACATGATAATGTACAGAAAACAACATTATTTAATTTTTTGGTGGTAAAAACATTTTATTAAAAAATATATACTAATAAACCCACAAAAACTTAACATTTTCTTCTTAAGTGTTAAAGAATGGCTATTGTTCATTAGATATGTATTAAGAGATAAGAATGCAGTGAATTCATATTTTTAAAGTGTGATCCATAAATTCTCTTCCCCATCTGTTCCTTCTCCTCAATAAAAAGGTGTGTAAACTACAAGGTATTGCAAATATCATAAAATAAAATGGATAGACCAAATGTAATTCTCTTGTTAAGTATTTTGCTAAGCTGGTTCCTAATCAAGAGTTTTATCAAAGTGAAAATTTGTATTAATGTATGTCAGCCACTAGAGGGATCCTATTCCTGAGAGGATAGTTCGGTGTTGGAGGGTCCATCAGACTTTAGCAAGCACCTCTGAATGCCTACAATGTGGGTAACCCTACACCAAATGGAGAAAATGTCTTTTCTCCTGAGCTGAGTCCTGTTGGTGAACATGCTCATCCCTATATTTTTATAATAAAGCACAGAACATCTGTAAGAGCGAAACTATACACAGCTTCAGGAACTCAGATGATGGAGCTGATCAAATGAATTCTGGAATCAAATTCTAGAGGCACTGGAGAGTTGACATGATCCTGTCTCAAACAAGGACCTCAATTCTTGATTTTAGTTGCAATGGTAAATGCTGTATCTTCCACTAAAGTTTAGTTTTCACCGTCCTCCTGGGTGTCTCATGCATGTGGCATGCACACAGGCCAAATGTGTGCAATGTTCTGAGGACCCTCCAGTGACCAAAACGCTGCTCTCCCTGAGCATGAGAGCAGTGAGGACTTGCACATGAGGGCACAAGGCAATTAGCACAAGGAACCAGAGGGTAGGCATCTGCAGAGCACGCAGAAACTGAGCCTGGACGGGGGCCAGAGATGCTCATCCAGTGGGAGGTGCCTCATAGCAGGGTTCTTACAGGAGATACTCAGGTGAATGTGGCGTGGGAGAAAGTTCTCATTAGAACAAAGGGATCTAGAAGCTAGAGGGAGCCTGGTTTATTGAGGCAATTGGAACAAAAACATGCAGTGTTATAAGCCCTTGAAGACTAAGAGGAGAGGTTAAATCTGAGGAGTACAAAATGAAGCAGGACAAAGGCTAGCCGAGTTTTGCCAAAAGAATGCATTGCATTGGTCATAGCAAATACCCACTTCCAACAACACAAGAGAAGACTCTACACATGGACATCACCAGATGGTCAATACTGAAATCAGATTGATTATATTCTTTGCAGTCAAAGATGGAGAAGCTCTATAAAGTCAGCAAAAACAAGACCAGGAGCTGACTGGCTCAGATTATGAACTCCTTACTGCCAAATTCAGACTTAAAATTGAAGAAAGTAGGGAAAACCACTAGACCATTCAGGTATGACCTAAATCAAATCCCTTGCAATTATACAGTGGAAGTGACAAACAGATTCAAGGGATTAGATCTGATAGAGTGCTGAAGAATTATGGACGGAGGATCATGACATTGTTCAGGAGGCAGTGATCAAGACCACCCCCAAGAAAATGAAATACAAAGGCAAAACAGTTGTCTGAGGAAGGCTTACAAATAACTGAGTAAAGAAGAGAAGTGAAAGGCAAAGAAGAAAAAGAAAGATACACCCATTTGAATGCAGAGTTCCAAAGAATAGCAAAGAGAGATAAGAAAGCCTTCCTCAGTGATCAATGAAAAGAAATAGAGGAAAATAATAGAATGGGAAAGACTAGAGATCTCTTCAAGAAAATTAGAGATACCAATGGAATATTTGATGCAAAGATGGGCACAATAAAGGACAGGAATGGTATGGATCTAATAGAAGAAGAAGATATTAAGAAGAGGTGGCAAGAATACACAGAAGAACTGTACAAAAAAGATCTTCATGACTCAGATAACCACGATGGTGTGATCACTCACCTAGAGCCAGACATCCTGGAATGCAAAGTCAAGTGGGACTTAGGAAGCATCACTATGAATAAAGCGAGTGGAGGTGATGGAATTCCAGTTGAGCTATTTCAAATCCTAAACGATGATGCTGTGAAAGTGCTGCACTCAATATGCCAATGAATTTGGAAAACTCAGCAGTGGCCACAGGACTGGAAAAGGTCAGTTTTCATTATAATCCCAAAGAAAGGCCATGCCAAAGAATGCTCAAACTACCACACAATTGCACTCATCTCACACACTAGCAAAGTAATGTTCAGAATTCTCCAAGCCAGGCTAAAACAGTATATAAAATGTGAACTTCCAGATGTTCAAGCTGTATTTAGAAAAGACAGAGGAACCAGAGATCAAATTGCCAATATCAGTTGGATCATCAAAAAAGCAAGAGAGTTCCATAAAAGCATCTACTTCTGCTTTATTGACTAGGCCAAAGCCTTTGACTGTGTGGATAACAACAAACTGTGGAAAATTCTCAAAGACATGGGAATACCAGACCACATTAACTGCCTCTTGAGAAATCTGTATGCAGGTCAAAAAGCAATAGTCAGAACAAGACATGGAACAACGGACTGGTTCCAAATTGGGAAAGGAATATGACAAGGTTGTATATTGTCAGCCTGCTTATTTAACTTAAAGGTAGAGTACATCATGAGAAATGCCAGGCTGGAGGAAGAACAAGCTTCTCAGAATCAAGATTGACGAGGAAATATAAATTACCTCAGATACGCAGATGACACCACCCATATGGCTGAAAGCAAAAATAACTAACGAGCCTCCTGATGAAAGTGAAAGAGGAGAGTGAAAAATTTGGCTCAAAACTGAACCTGCAGAAAATTAAGGTCACATCATCTGGTCCCACCGCTTCATGGCAAATAGAATTTACTTTGGGGGGCTCTAAAATCACTGCAGATGGTGACTGCAATCAAGAAATTAAAAGATGCTTCCTCCTTGAAAGAAAAGCTATGACAAACTTAGACAGCATTTAGAAAGCAGAGACTACTTTTCCAACAGAGGTCCTTCTAGTCAAAGCTATGGTTTTTTCAGTAGTCATGTATGGATGTGAGAGTTGGACTATAAAGAAAGCTGAGCACCGAATAACTGATGCTTTTGAACTGTGGTGTTGGAGAAGACTCTTGAGAGTCCCTTGGACTGCAAGGAGAACCACCCAGTCAATCCTAAAGGAAATCAGTCCTGAATATTCATTGGAAGGACTGATGCTAAAACTGAAACTCCATTACTTTGGCCACCTGATGCGAAGAACTGACTCATTGGAAAAGACCTTGATGCTGGGAAAGATTGAAGGCAAGAGGAGAAGGGGATGACAGAGGATGAGATGGCTGGATGGCCTCACCAACTCGATGGACATGAGTTTGAATAAGCTCCAGGAGTTGGTGATGGACAGGGAAGCCTGGCTTGCTACAGTCATGGGGTCTCAAAGAGTTGGTCACAGCTGAGCTACCGAACTGAAATCTGAGGATGGGGAAGTGAACTCTAAAGTTAGACTTTGTTCTGAGGTGGGAAGGAGGAAGAGTTGTGTTGATTCCAATGACATCTGGCAAGATACTGCAACTACAACAAAGATGGCCAGTGTTTATTTGAGGTCATACAATGTTCAAGGAAAGCCGGAGGTTTTGAGAGATCAGTTTCTCCCATGTTATTCCCAGCTTCATTTCGAGACACAGGGCTTCTAGTCATGTGCTAGTTGCTCAGTCTTGTCTGACTCTTTGCAACCTCATGGACTGTAACCAGCCAGGTTCCTCTGTCCATGAAATTCTCCAGGCAAAAATACTGGAGTGGGTAGCCATTCCCTTCTCCAGGGGATCTTCCCTACCCAAGGATTGAATCAGGGTCTCCTGCACTCCTGGCTGATTCTTTACTGCTGAGCCACCAGGGCAACCCTGGTCTAGAGGTGTCAGAACAAGTCGTGCCATGATCTGCCCATCGGTCCCTCCTCATCCCTCAAGTCTTCTGAATCACAGTTCAAGCAGCCATCCTTCCTTTTTCCCTGCCCCATCCTCTTAGTGTGGATGAGGAGGACCTGAAAGAAGAAGGTGGACCAGGAGGAGGAGAAGGAGTCTGAGAATTTCAAAATCATCGTCTCCAGATGGACTATTTAAAACAAAATCACATCTTAAGTGTTCAGCTTAACTGCTGGCTAGAACATCTTCTACAGTACACTGGTTCCAGTACATGCTAAACCAGTGTCCATCTCTCCCTTCAAGTTCAGTCTGTTTTTTTAAATACCCTTTTAAGATAGGACAAATGGAATATTTCCTGCTGTATCAGTAAACAAGGATGTCACAGTCACCAGTGATTGCAACCACCACAATGGTGAGCTGGTGAGCCCCGAGGAAACTCAGGATGTGAAAAACACCGGATACAGGTTCCGGATAGCCGAGGTGCACACCAAAGCAATGATTTCAATGAGCCCAGTCTCTTGTATCGTCCCATACACAGAAAAGCACTAAATTACTTAACTGGGAATGTCCGGTTTTACTTTAATTAAAAATAATCTTTTGATGTTCAGATTACCTGCTCTTTGTTGCTAAACATGGTTCCCCACCCCACCCCCATCCCCTTGCCTCCTTGGAACAGTTCTTTTGGGCTTACTTAAGATGATACCTCCTGGGCTTGAGTCTTAAAAATTCCCACCAAATAAAACATAACTCTCAACTCTTAGGTTGTGCATATTTCTTTAAGTTGACAAATACTACTATTTCCTTTCACTCCCTTGTTTTTGTCCCAGGCTGCCAGTGGATAGAGAGTGGAGTGTCATTGATGAAGGACACAGTGGAGGAGAGAGAAAGATTCCTCCAGTCATGCGGTGACTTGGGAGTTAAACTGACATTCTCAAATAACTAATGTCTAAAACCTATGGTATCTTTGAATTGAAAGATGGTAGCAGAGGCGAACTAGTATATATAGAATGGGCAAACAATGAAGTACTACTCTGTAGCACAGGGAACTACATACAATATCCTAGGGTAAACAATAATGGAAAAGAATATGAAAAAGAAAGTTTATCTATATATTATATATACTATATATAGTATGGGCTTCCCTGGTGGCTCAGACGGTAAAGTGCCTGCCTGCAACGCGGGAGACCTGGGTTCAATCCCTGGGTCAGAAAGACCTGGAGAAGGAAATGGCAACCCACTCCAGTACTCTTGCTTGGAAAATTCCATGGATGGAGGAGCCTGATGGGCTATAGTCCATGGGGTCATAAAGAGTCAGACACGACTGAGCAACTTCACTTTCTTTCTTTCTTTTCTTTTATCTTATATGTAATATATATATATATATATATATATAAAACTAACTCATTTTGCCGTATAGAAGAAATTAACACAACATGGTAAATCAACTATATTTCAATAAAATTTTAAAAAGTTAAAAAAACAGAAACAAGAAAGAAGGAAAGCTTAAGTGTCCTACTAGTCCATGAAAAGAAAAATTTCTGCAACAATTTTAATCTGGGAACTCTGGGTTTAACTGAATGATACACAATTCAAATCATAATATGGGCCCTTGCATCACCAGATTTGTACAGAATTGTGAAAAGTGATGCCTAAATGCCTTATGAGCAGCCTAGACAGCATATTAAAAAATAGAGACATTACTTTGCCAACAAAGGTACATCTAGTCAAAGCTATGGTTTTTCCAGTAATCATGTATGGATATGAGAGTTGGACTATAAAAAAAGCTGAGCACCAAGGAATTGATGCTTTTGAACTGTGGTGTTGGAGAAGACTCTTGAGAATCCCTTGGACTACAAGGAGATCCACCTAGTCAATCCTAAAGGAAATCAGTCCTGAATATTCATTGGAAGGACTGATGCTGAAGCTGAAGCTCCAATACTTTGCCAGCTGATGCAAAGAACTGACTCATTTGAAAAGATCCTGATGCTGGGAAACATTGAAGGCGGGAGGAGAAGGGGATGACAGAGGACAAGATGGTTAGATGCCATCACCGACTTGATGGACATGAGTTTGAGTAAACTCCAGGAGTTGATGATGGACAGGGAGACCTGGCATGCTGCAGTCCATGGGGTCGCAAAGAGTCAGACACAACTGAGTCACTGAACTGAACTGAATTGTGAAGAGTGACCAAGAATGTTCACCATGAAAACTGAAACAGGTTTATAAAATTGTCTATACTTGGTGAGTTACAAATGGAAATTACTTCCTTTCTCCCATCTCTGCATTATAAATCTGCCTTTGGGCCCCTCTCTCCTGCTTCTATAACAACATTCTGAGCAGATGCCTTGGCCTTCCATTACCTTTTGGGTATCAATACAACATCATTTTTAGTTATCCAAGTTTTGCTCCAATCTCCAAAGGACATTTCCACATCTCAAAGTTGACCACACCATTTCTGTACATTCCAACTGTGACATGTTTGGATTTACAATGAGTCACAACTTCAGTCTCAAAGCTTCTCCCAGTTTATGAGCTCTTTCCCGTGGGACCTGGGAGGCAACAGGTCACCTCACTCTTGTGTCTTTCCCAGTTGCCTCCTCCAAGACCCCTCATCACTTCACGCTGCTGATGCTCCAGGATCAGGAAAGGGTGGAGGAAAGAGAGGAAAGGCTACCTTCTCTGGGGAATGATGCTCCTGCCATAGGCAAGTGGGGTTCCTGTCCTGACAAGCACTGCGCTTCAATCCTACTAGATTTGGGAATCCCCTTCCCCACTCCACCCCCTTCTCCAGCACTGCACAGTTTCCTAACTCAACAGCAGATTCCCTGGCTAACATTTTCCTTACATTCACCACTCAACTCCAGCCCCAGGGGTATTCACTGAGGAGCAACTGCTGATGTCACATTCTTTCCTAATGAGTCACTCTGGCTGCCTTCCAGGCTGCTGCCTCTGGCTTTGGGAAATGTTACACTTCTTTTGCCCACCGAATTCTTTAGGACCAGCCCCTCCCCTGGCAGCTGCAAGCTTTGCTCAGATTCTCAAGCAATTCCAATCCTAGACTTTACTCTCCCAGGGAAGAATCAGTCACCCTCATAGCAGCCAGCCAACCACCCCCAAATCCCAGAGATCACAAGCTCCCAAGGATGCTGCCACTGTGTTTGGAAGCCTGAGTTCCTGTAGCTTCCTGAGCACCCCACTGGGTACAGAAACATATTTTCCTGTTTCTAAAAAGCTGGCATGCTGTCCATTCACAAAAGACTGTTTTGGATCATCCACATCACACCCTCTATCATACTTTGTTCTCAGCTTTGGGACCTGAGCCAAAGCCTCCAAGAGGAAAGCCTCACCTTAGTATCCTGCTGCAACAGTGTGACTCGCAGCAACCCTACAAGAGGGCACTTAAGGTGGCACAAGAGATTCAGTGCACATACACAACCAGGATCTAATACAATTCTGAAATTGATGTTAAAAACTCGGCCTCCATGCACTGATGCTGAATCAAATCTTAGAGACAGGGTTTTGGGTGAAGTAGAAAAGAATAGGTTTACTACTTTGCCAGGCAAAGGGGGACATGGTGGGCTGGCACCCTCCAAAAACTGTATGTCCCAACCTGGGAGATGTGGTGAAGTTTTATAGCAATGGTTTAAGGATGGAGTTGCTGATAAGATTAGAGTGTGTGCAAGGCCTGTGCTCTTTTAATCTGGCCTTAGGGGGTCTCCTGACAAGCTTTGAGGTTATCAAACTGCTCTCTTAGAACATCTTCCATTTGGTGGGGGTTTTAGTTCTTCAGAAGAGCTCAAAGATATTGTTATGCATATCCCTTGAGGGGGAATCAGGAACCTGTCCCAAGGCTATACCATCCTTTCTTGACTGCTCCTCCCTTGTTTCTGCATCCCTCCCTTTCCTGATTAGCAACTGTGAGAACCTTCGCTTTGGGACTCAGGGAGGTTCCTGAAGGCTGGAGTTTGTTCCCTACAAAGAAAATAGGAGACACAGAAAGACTTCCATGCCCAGGAGCTCCACAGGGTCCTGCTAAATTTCAAAATTTGTAACTCTGAGCTGAAATCTTCCAGAAGGCATCTAGTTCAACTCTACAATTAATAGTTTAATTGATAGTAAAAGAATTCTCATAAGACTGTGTCCAAACTTGGCTTGGATTCCACTGGAGACAAAGACATTTCCACATCTCAAAGCTGACCACACCATTTCTGTACAGTTCTAATTGTGCACATGATTGTGTTTATATTGAGTCAAAATTGACATGTAAATTTTCTTGCATTTTTCCTATTCATACTCTAAAAACTAATAAAACCCGACCAGCTACTTTTCTGAATAGTAGCCCTTTCGGTTTTTTGTAAACAGTGATCATTTCCCTTAGCCTAAACTTCTCCAATTTTTTCCAAGTGTTCTTTATGGCAGGTTTCAACGTTTCCATACTATTTTGGCCACCCTCCTTTTATTGTTTTTTAGTTTATCCAATGTCGTACTCACAATTAGGTAGCCAGAATTTATACCAACACCAGGAAGAATGAAAGAGAAACTCACTTCTGTTAAAAGTTAATTTCAAAAAAGGGTAAAATCATAACTCTTTTGTAGATATAAAGTGAATATGTATTAAAAGATCATTAAACAAATAATCAATAAAGAATCCAGGCAGAGATTATAATTGGTTGAAAAGAATGCAAAGAATGGACATTAATAGCTTGGGAGTATTGAAATGATTGTGCCAGGGACGCACAACGTTTGCTCTTAAGATAGTGAGGGTTTGATTTGATTTACACTTTTGCTTTGGTTTCCGAGTATAGCAAGTTCAGCTGAGTGTGTGTGTGTGTGTGTGTGTGTGTGTGTCTGTGTGTGTACAGACTTTTATAGACTCTTTTCCATTTTGGTTATTACAGAATATTGAGGTGGATTCCCTGTGCTATACAGTAGGTCCTTGTTGTTTATCTATTTTACATATAGTAATGTGTTTGTATTCATCCCAAGCTCCTGATTTACCACTCACCCACGTTTCCCCTTTGGTAACTAAAAGTTTTATTTTGATATTTGTAAATCTGTTCTTGTTTTGTAAATAAGGTCATTTATATCATATTTTTAGATTCCACATACATCCACTGGATCATTGAAAAAGCAAGAGAGTTCCAGAAAAACATCTATTTCTACTTTATTGACCATGCCAAAGCCTTTGACTGTGTGGATCACAATAAACTGTAGAAAATTCTGAAAGAGATGGGAATACCAGACCACCTGACCTGCCTCTTGAGAAACCTGTATGCAGGTCAGGAAGCAACAGTTAGAACTGGACATGGAACGACAGTCTGGTTCCAAATAGGAAAAGGAGTACGTCAAGGCTGTATATTGTCACCCTGCTTATTTAACTTATATGCAGAGTACGTCATGAGAAATGCTGGGCTGGAAGAAGCACAAGCTGGAATCAAGATTGCTGGGAGAAATATCAATAACCTCAGATATGCAGATGACACCACCCTTATGGCAGAAAATGAAGAAGAACTAAAGAGCCTCTTGATGAAAGTGAAAGAGGAGAGTGAAAAAGTTGGCTTAAAATTCAACATTCAGAAAACTAAGATCATGACATCCAGTCCCATCACTTCATAGCAAATAGAAGGGGAAACAGTGGAAACAGTGACTGACTTTATTTTTTGGGCTCCAAAATCACTGCAGAAGGTGATTGCAGCCTTGAAATTAAAAGATGCTTACTCCTTGGAAGGAAAGTTATGACCAACCTAGATAGCATATTAAAAAGCAGAGACCAACAAAGGTCCATGTGGTCAAGGCTATGGTTTTTCTAGTGGTCATGTATGGATGTGAGAGTTGGACTATAAAGAAAGCTGAGCGCAGAAGAATTGATGCTTTTGAACTGTGGTATTGGAGAAGACTCTTGAGAGTCCCTTGAACTGCAAGGAGATGCAGCCAGTCCATCCTGAAGGAGATCAGTCCTGGGTATTCATTGGAAGGACTGATGCTGAAGCTGAAACTCCAATACTTTGGCCACCTCATGCGAAGAGTTGACTCATTGGAAAAGACCCTGATTCTGGAAGGGATTGTGGGCAGGAGGAGAAGGGGACGACAGAGGATGAACTGGCTGGATGGCATCACTGACTTGATGGGCATGAGTTTGAGTAAACTCTGGGAGTTGGTGAGGGACAGGGAGGCCTGGCATGCTGCAGTTCATGGGGTCGCAAAGAGTCGGACACGACTGAGCGACTGAACTGAACTGAACTGATAAGTGGTATCCTATGATACTCAAGCCATTTTTAAAGGACGAATTGCTCTAAATTTGTGAGGCAAAGAGGCAGAAACCAGGTGAGAAATAGTTACCCAGCTCCCCAGAGCTTCGTGCTGAGTTGTGTTGCTAACACACAGCTGAGAGCTTGCTCACTGGGAAAGGAGGACACCACTTCCATGGAGCTCTGTAGTACCTCCAAGTTGGAGCAGAAAGGTCAGAGACAATTGACAATGGGAAGTTGATTTAAGACGAAGGGAGTTTCGACACAGGGACTTGATTAGGGTTGGGTCAGGATCACACACAACAGTCCAGGACTGTTGGAAGCAGTTCCTGCAGGACAGGAATTCCAAGAATCTGAGGGCTGGAGCTACTGATGCTCTCCTCTGAAAAATGGATGGGACTTCCATAAAGGTCTTGTCACAAACCAGCACATCTGCAAATATAAAGGCAGTGTGGTGGGAGTGGGGTGGGCACCCAAGCAGATGCTGACATCACTGGCAGGGGGATGGAGTTCCTATTCTCAGTGTCCTTCCTGACTGTGAGGGCATCTGGCCTCACAGTCAACAGAAAGAGCACGTCACGGCTAGTAGGTTTAGGGCGCCAGCCCAGAAGAGGAATCCAGATGAATTTCTTGAGGCACAGACCACAGGGGCCACACTGAGAGTAACATTTTCATTGTGGTTTTGGTTTTTTAAAAAATATGCTTACAATCTTGGCCAAGAGTTCAAATGGGTTCTGAGTGCATCCTAATCTTAGAACAGAATAATAATTCCAGGAAGAAAATGATAACAAAAATAATAAATATAAGGCACTAGGAAAGTATTAACATTTAATAATAAAGATGATGGTTTCAATAAATCGGTATGCTAAACACTACTAACACTTCCCAACAGTCAAGTCTCTGTCTTCTGAATCATTCAGGACCAACAGCTCTGCTTACCAGCCCTCTTGCAAACAGCAAACCCACGTGCTTAGTTATGAATAATGCAGTCACACAGAGGAGAAGTAACTGCTGTGTGTCACTTCTGGGCTGAGGTGATGAAAATCTATGGTATAAAGTTCCAGCTGGTCCTTTTCCACCCACAGAGCTTATGGGGCTGTGTACAGTAAGTCCCTTAGATACAAACCTTCAAGTCGTGAATTTTCAAAGATGTGAATGTGCATTCCATCAACATCAGGCCTGAGTGTAGTTGCAGCTTGCCCATCTTCTGCTATTGCTGACGATGCTTCAGCTCTACCGTCTCCCACCTCCACTCCTTCTTCTAGACAGGAACACTTCTTTCTATTCACTCAATACCAGCCTCTGTATACCAGGTAATACTGAACTACCGTACTTTTCATGGTACTGTACTGAGAGATTAAAAGCACTTTATTTTTCTGTGTTTGTCTTTTATGTATTATCTGTGTGAAAAGGATTATTAACCTATTACAGTATAGTATTAAATAGCAGATTGTGTTAGTTGGGTACCTAGGCTAACTCTGTCGGACTTGCAGACAAACTGGACTTACAAGCATGCTCTTGGAAAGAACTTGTTCCTATGTAGAGGACTTACTGTAGTAAGATTCTGGAGCCACGAGATGGAACATTCTAGATCCCTGAATCTTCGGAAGGAAAATGTTCTGCAGAGTCACTGGACTTGTGGCAGACTTCCTGCAGGCAAGACAAGAAACACCTGTGTGTATGTGTGTGTTTGCAATGTATTTATTCCTGCAGGAAATCTTATTGTACATTATATACCAAGGTCTAAGAGTCACAAAACAGAGCAAGTGGTGACAAAGTGGGTGAAAAATATAGAGATTATTGTTTAAAAAAATCTGATAATGAGGAAAAGGAGGAAACAAGGGGAATTTTCAAGGTCTTAAAAGCAAACACACATTTTTTATATTTGATTTTATTAATTTAAAATTGAGATGCTATAGCAGCATTATGAGAGTCTAAGTTAACTTGTTTGGTTTTTAGATCATACAATTAACCCATTTTGAGTGGATAATGCCACTTTTTATCTTCTGATCCCCACGTTTGAATGGAAACTCATATCTGAATTTACACATTTGTTGATTTGCCAAGAATTTGACCTCATTGCCAAGAATCTGATCTCATTGAAACTAAGGGCTTATATGAAATCACTCTATTGTTTTCTAAAATATTTTCTATGACGTTTCTGCTCTAGATTATTGAAATATATTTAGGCATCACGATGTAAGAAATACTTTAAATTGCTTTTGATTTATCATACACTATTTTCTGGAGCAATTATTTTTAAACTTCTTTCCACCAATTGCCAGTTCAGTACAGTGTGTTCTCATAATTCCAGGAAGTAGTGTTATGGTTGTCAGGATGATGGGTTGCATAATCAGTAACAGTAAATAGGCTGATTCTTTGAAGCTATTCCTGCTGGAAGGTGTGTAAGAATATCCACGGGAAGGTGCCAAAGTCTACCTGCCAACAACTGAAACCCAGGAGTTGAAAGAGTCAGGGAGATAAATAAGGAAATGTGCTATAACTGTCTTGAAATATTGAAATATTAGCCTGGGAGGCATTGTGAAAGTACACAGTGATCCCTTGTTTCACGTGGCAATGTGTTCTGGTACGAAAAAGAGTGATGATCAATCCTTAACCCACTTTTGCTGCTGGCTTCGGAGTATGTGCTTTATAAAAATAAGTCAATATAGAGGAAAAGAAGATCCTCTGCTAATTCAGTGTCTGGTGTGTGGTGGGTACTCAATAGATGTTTGGTAATAAGGCAATGGATGAATCAATCAATGTAGTCATGGAGCAATTGGTCTAAAAGATGAAAACCTCTCCGTTTGTAAAATTTAGACAGAGCTTGAAAACCCAGTGTTCTACTTTGCACTGGAAAAATCTTAGACTGTTAGTGGATGATCTCTCTTCCTTGAAAAGAAGGGAGCTGGACTGCTAGGTTCAGACTTGAATGGGGACTTGCAGAGCTGGACTTGAAGGTGGAGAATGCATCTCTTTAGGCTCCAGTGACTGAGCCAAGAAGAGGCTGTGCTTTGAGAGGCAGTCCCAGGAAGAAGCCAGATTAGAAGAAAGGCAGGTGGCCAGAAGTTCTCTCTTGAAACAAAAAAATCCAGAGCAAGGCAATGGAACAGAAATCAGGAAAAAACTGGAAGGCTAGAAGCTAAACAAATTCTTGGAAATAAGGCATCATACTTACAATAACTTCTTAGAGGATGAGGTAAGCACGCTGTTGTAGAGACTGCTAGTGGAATCCCAGTACCTTGTCTTCCTTCCTTATTTTGTAATAACAACCCTGGTGGTCAGTGAACACACTGCAGGCCAGGAAGAAGTAAGGGCATTCTCCATCCTTTCTTGCAGCTGATTACAGCCAAGAGATGACAGTTTGGCCCACCTGCTGTAGCAAAAGTGGTGTGCTACTTTAAAGGCACTGTCTATTCCTTTCCTGTATTTTCCCTCCATCCTGTTATGTGAAATGCAAATGTGAAGGCTGGTGCTCTAGCAGCCACTTTGGACCATGATTATTGCTTTAGAGAAGGCAGAGTAGAAACTAACAAGGAGCCTTGGTTTGTAAAGGCTTCATGAACTTGGATTGCTTATTCCTGGATTTATTTTACATAGAAAAATAAAAAGTCCATCTTATTCAAGTCACTGATTTTTGACTCTGTGCTACAGTTGCTATAGAGCACAGTTGGATTTGGTAGTTACAAATATTTCTCCATTTACTCTCTCTCTCTCTCAAAAAAAAAAAAAAAAAAAGAGTTGTCTTGAATGTAATAAAAAGATTTTCTAGAATATCCCTAGAAATTAAAAGCTTGATAAGCATTGGTACTGACTGATAATAATCACTGACAGAGCTGTCACTACACCTGAAATTTTATTTGGTTTTATATCACATTACAAAGCAGAATATATGTGAAAAGATGGCTTTTATATTTTCTAGTGAATTGATGGTAATAATCACATAATTTTAGTTTAACTATAAACTTTGGCCATTCCTCTAATTTTTCGGATGAAAAGGCTGAGATAATGACTGGACCAAAGGAAAAAATTGATTTATGATAGAAATGAGATTAGCAGCTAGTTAGACTGGTTTCTAGGCCCATGTCTTTCTATTCTACTATGATGCTAATATTTCAAAAGGGATAAAATGTCCTTATTTCTGTCAAAATGTAATTGCTTAAGTGCTCTTGAAGCTAATAGATATATTCAGTGTATACACTGAAAGCCTAGAAATCTATCTTTCAAAAAATTTAAATCATAAACTTAAAATTTTGATTTCCATCACTGCAAGTTTATAACAACTTACATTCCCACCACTAATATACTTTTACATTGATGTTCTAAGACACAGATAACACTGTATATTAGTGTTTTAAAATGTTTCACTCTGGTAGATATAGCCTTTATAGAAAACAAACTGTCTGATACATCCCTTCCTTAAATTTTTATCTTATTTTGATGTATAGTTGAATTCACCTTTTCACACGATTGTAATTTATTAATATCATTTGTTGTAGAGAGAATAGGGAAATAGTATAGTCCTATAGTCTGAGGGATCAAGATTTATTTCTTCTTGTTAATTGTTTAGAAATGATTGTTTCAGAGGTTCAACTTAATTGAATTATATTGTTAATTTTTAGGATTGTAGTTATATTTAAGAAAATCTCTGTCCAGTTTATTTCAAATGGAAGCTGTATGATTTCACAGCATTTTAAGTGTCCTTATACTGTGACTAATCTTAACCAGAGTGCCACTGTCATTCATTATAGGGCCAATGACCTCTTTGTAGTGGGATAATACGAATTGCACATTATTTTAATTGATGTTAGCGTTTCATGTTAAGTCAGCAAGAAATTAATAAGACTGTGAGTAGGAAAGATATTGTTGTTCAGTTACTCAATCATGTCCAGCTCTTTGTGACCCCATGAACTGCAGTACGCCAGGCTTCTCTGTCCTTCACCGTCTCCTGGGTCTTGCTCAAACTCATGTCCGTTAAGTCAGTGATGCCATCCAACCATCTTGTCCTCTGTCATCCCCTTTTCCTCCTGCCTTCAATCTTTCCTAGCATCAGAATCTTTTCTAATGAGTCTGCTCTTTGCATCAGGTGGCCAAAGTGTTGGAGCTTCAGCTTCAACATCAGTCCTTCTAATGAATATTCAGAATTGATTTCCTTTAGTATTTGCTGATTTGATGAGCTTGTAGCGCAAGGGACTCTCAAGAGTCTTCTCCAATGCCATAGCTTCTTCGTCATTCAGCCTTCTTTATGGTCCAACTCTCATATTCACACATGACTACTGGAAAAACCATAGCTTTGACTAGATGGACTTTTGTTGGCAAAGTAATTATGTCTCTGCTTTTTAATATGCTGTCTAGGTTAGTCATAGCTTTTCTTTCAAGGAGCAAGTGTCTTTTAATTTCATGGCTGCAGTCACCATCTGCAGTGATTTTGGAGCCCAAGAAAATAAAGTCTGTCACTGTTTTCATTGTTTCCCCATCTATTTGCCATGAAGGGGTGGGACTGGATGCCATGATCTTAGTTTTTTGAATGTTGAGTTTTAAGCCAGATTTTTCACTCTCCTCTTTCACCTTCATCAAGAGGTTCTTCAGTTCTTTTTTACTTTCTGCCATAAGGGTGGTGTCATCTGCATATCTGAGGTTATTGATATTTCTCCCAGAAATTTTGATTCCAGTTTGTGCTTCATTCAGACTGGTATATTGCATGATGTACTCTGCATATAAGTGAAACAAGAAGGGTTACAATATACAGCCTTGATGTAGTCCCTTTCCCAATTTGGAACCAGTCCATTGTTCCATGTCCAGTTCTAAGTGTTGCTTCTTGACCTGCATACAGGTTTCTCAGAAGTCAGGTAAGGTGGTCTGGTATCCCCATCTCTTGAAGAATTTTCCATAGTGTGTTGTGATCCATACAGTCAAAGGCTTTGGCATAGTCAATGGAACAGAATTAGATGTTTTTCTGGAATTCTCTTGCTTTTTCTATGATCCAACGGATGCTCGTAATTTGATCTCTGGTAAGATATAGGCTTTCCAGGCAAGAGTACTGGAGTGGGTTGCCATTGCCTTCTCCGAAGATATAGGCAAGTTGATTTTTGGTGATGGGAAGTGAGTGCAGGAAGAAATGGGTGGGAAACCACAAGACTAGAACAGAATGTCATATAAGGTTGAGAATTACCAAGTGATGTGTCAGAAAAGTGTGCCAGAGTCAGGTAGGAAGGTGGGATAGGACATCAGATACAAATGCCTAGTAAGGACCAAGCATCCGATGCTGGCAAGTCATTATGGATGGAGCATATTGCCTGAAAGTTAACTATCTAAAGACATGATAATAAATCACAAAAACGACAAAAAATGATAAAATGCTCTGCTAAGATGATGAGAATGAAGAAGGCAATGGCACCCCACTCCAGTACTCTTGCCTGGAAAATGCCATGGATGGAGGAACCTGGTAGGCTGCAGTCCATGGGGTTGCCAAGAGTCGGACACGACTGAGCGACTTCACTTTCACTTTTCACTTTCATGCATTGGAGAAGAAAATGGCAACCTACTCCAGTGTTCTTGCCTGGAGAATCCCAGGGACTGGGGATCCTGGTGCGCTGCCATCTATGGGGTCGCACAGAGTCAGACACGACTGAAGTGACTTAGCAGCAGCAGCAACAAGATGATGAGAAAGTGAGAAACAGCTCTGCGGACAACAGGTCCATAATGTTCCCATATGTTTTCAGGCATGAAGATTCCCCTCTGCAGCCATAAAGGGGTTAAACACGCCCCATCCTGACTCCAGGATGACATCTCAGACTTCACACTGCAAGAACAGGTGACCCATGTCCTCCAGGGGCCTCTGACTTCACAGGAAGACGCATCTCCCAGGGCGGCTCCCACCCGCTGACA
Organism: Muntiacus reevesi; assembly: GCF_963930625.1. Classification (NCBI taxonomy): domain Eukaryota; kingdom Metazoa; phylum Chordata; class Mammalia; order Artiodactyla; family Cervidae; genus Muntiacus; species Muntiacus reevesi. Next base: position 30,677,880 of record NC_089261.1, read on the forward strand.
AGGTGGTGGGGGCGTGAGAGCTGGGGCCTTTCTGTCTGATGTGGATTCTTCTCTTGCAGTCTGGGTGCCCCACTGGCCCCACCAAGACTTTCTCAACACAGCTCTACAGTCAGGTTTTCCTATGCAACTTCCTCTCACAAATGTCCGACCAACATGGCGGTCTGTAGGCTCCCCCTGCTTCCTCCCACTACCCTCTTTTTTTTCTTCAGAGATTTACCCTTAACAAGGCTCTTGTGTTTGTAATTTCTACTGGGCACATGCTTCCCAGAGGATAAGCTGACAGAGTCGGTTCTGCTGAGAAGGCAGGAGGAACCCTCTCTGGCACATGACGGTGGCCCAGCTGCTGAGAAATCACCAGGGGTGACCTGGGGGAGTGTCCTGTTGAAGGGGAACGCCCTTGCCAGTGTGTGATCCGGACACGCCAAAGGCGTAGGGGAACATATACCTATGTGTTTGCATATACAAACAGCAATGAAGGACACTCTTCCCAATGGCTGAAGCTTCACTGTCATGGAGGATGAAGTGACCCAGGAGGAGAAGATATACAAACTTTTAGACAGTGGTCAATGCCCTGGCCCAGTTGACCAGGGGCCTAGAAAAAAATCAGAGACAGATTCTTGGGACGTAGAGGGATGCGTGTAGGTGGAGACATAGGAGTGAGCAGAAACTGTGAAGATATTTTTAAAGTCACATTTCATGTCCACCCGCCAGAAGGTATTCATCATGGGAAAGGCACTGAAGAGCTATGTGGACAGAATGATGTGGCCTGTCTTGGTCATCGTCATCCAAGAACTGGCATGATGAGCCCAGAAGTAGCGTGACCAAGATGACTTAGAGGAGGATACACATGCACTTGGCCATATGCATTCCCAATTGCTGATGCTGACGCAGTTGCTTCCACCTCTATGCCACTTGCCAGTAATGGAGACCAACGCTGAGCCTCCCATTTGCCACTGTTTCTCAAAGAGAGTAACTGCCTTCATGGTGGCAACTGAGCTTTCAGAGCCCCCTGTCCTGAAAGGGCTAGACTTTATCCCTCCAGGCACCTGGAAGAATAGGTACCTATCTGGGGTACGGGCTTGCCTCTCTTCTCTCAGAACCTCAGTCAGCATCACTCTTTGGGCTTACAGAGTACCTGACCCTCAGACAGAAATGTCACACGGCACATCATCTGAACACTGAAGCGGAAATGGTATAAGGCCTATTTTCCTGGAATCTTCTGGTTGTATTATGTACCATGCCAACCAAATGTGGCTGGTCTGCTAGAGCCTAGGGATCTCTTTTTGAAGGCAAACCTGAAGTGTCATCCTGGAAGTAATAATCTGCAGAGAAGTGGTGTCACTCCCTGGATATAGCCTAGGCATCAAATTAAGAGGCCTCCCAAGAAAACCATAATCTGAAAAGACATATGCACTGCAATGTTCACAGAAACGTTCTTTATAATAGCCAAGGCATGGAAGCAACCTAAGGGTCTCTCAACAGATGAAAGGATAAAAAAGAGGTACATATATACAATGGAATATTATTCAGCCATAAACAATAGTGAAATAATGCCGTTTGCTGCAATATGGCTAGACCTGGAGATATTGTACTAAGTGAAGTTAGTCAGACAAAGACAAATACCATATGATATCTCTTATGTGTGGAATCTAAAAAAAAAAAAAATGACACAAATGTACTTATTTACAAAACAGAAACAGATTCACAGTCATAGAATTTTATACTTACCAAGTGGGTAAAGGTGATGTGGGGAGGAAAAGACTGGGAGTTTGGGATTGACATACACATACTACTACATATAAAGTAAAACAAAATAAGGAGTTACAGTATAGCACAGGGAACTCTGCCCAAAACTCTGTAAAAACTTGAATGGGAAAGTAATTTGAAAAAAAATAGATACATGTATATGTGTAACTGAATCATTTTGTTGTACACCTGGAACTGACATGACATTGTAAATTAACTCTGATATAAAATTTAAAACAAAATCTGAAGCTGTGAAATCTCAAGAAAGAGTACAAAGGGGAGAGAGCCAAGGATATCTCGGCACAGGGGGCCAAGGAGAAATTCTGGAGGCCAAGATGGCTTTTGACCTGGAATTTCAAAGCTGTGGGCTGGACTCTGTGGACTGTGCTCACGTTATGCATATGTGTGTTTGAGGGGTTGTTGGAGTTGTTGTTCAGTTGCTAAGTTGTGTCCAACTCTTTGCAACCCCATGAACTACAGCATCCTAAAGGAGATCAGTCCTGGGTGTTCATTGGAAGGACTGATGCTGAAGTTGAAACTCCAATACTTTGGCCACCTGATGCAAAGAGCTGACTCGTTGGAAAAGACCCTGATGCTGGGAAAGATTGAGGGTGGGAGAAGGGGACGACAGAGGATGAGATGGTTGGATGGCATCACCGACTCAATGGACATGGGTTTGAGTGGACTCTGGGAGTTGGTGATGGACAGGGAGGCCTGGTGTTGTGGTTCATGGGGTCGCAAAGAGTCGGACACGACTGAGTGACTGAACTGAACTGAACTACAGCATGCCAGGCTTCCCTGTCCTTCACTGTCTCCCCAAGTTTGCTGTCCTGTCCACTGAGTCAGTAATATAACCCAACCATCTCATCTTCTGTCACCCTCTTCTTCTGCCCTCAATCTTTCCCAGCATCAGGGTCTTTTCCAATGAATTGGCTCTTCGCATCAGGTGGCCAAAGTATTGGAGTTTCAGCTTCAGTACCAGTTCTTCCAATTAATACTCAGGGTTGATTTCCTTTAGGATTGACTGGTTTGATCTCCTTGCTGTCTAAGGAACTCTCAAGAGTCTTCTCCAGCATCACAATTTGAAAGCATCAATTCTTCAGTGCTAAGCCTCCTTTATGGTTCAGCTCTCACATCCTTACATGACTAGTGGAAAAATGGACCTTTTTGATTATGTGGACCTTTTGTGGTAAAGTGATGTCTCCTCTTTTTAATATGTTGTCTATATTTGCCAGAGCTTTTTCTTATAAAGAGCAACCGTCTTTTAATTTCATGGCTGCAGTCACTGTCCACAGTGATTTTGGAGTCCAAGAAAATGAAATCTGACACTGTTTCCACTTTTCCTCATCTATTTGCTATGAAGTGATGGGACTGGATGCTATGATCTTAGTTTTTTGAATGTTGCATCTGTTGTGGGGTGGGTAGGTAGGAATAATTAGGAGTTTGGGGCTAGCAAATATACATTTCTATATATAGGATGGATAACCAACAAGGACCTGCTGCATAGCATGAGGAACTGTGCTCATTGTTTTGTGGTGACCTGTGAGGAAGAAGAATCTGATAAAAAATATATATGTATATATACATATCTTTGCATATATATCTATGTATGTATAGCTGAGTCACTTTGCTATGCAAATGAAAGAATACAACATTGTAAATCAACTATACTTCAGTAAAAATGAGCAAACAAAAGCAAATCAAGAGCCCTCTGCATATGACTCTGTATCTCCAATTGGAAGAATACACTGTTCTCAGGACCAAATTGATCCCACCTACTGTCACTGCCTATGCCTGACCAGGGACTCTATGCTCTCTATGGCTGCAATGAAAACTCGGGCTTCAGTGGGGTTAGAGGTCCTAGTCCTTGCAACGGGGTAGGAAGGTCTACTGCTGAGAGGTCCTAGTCCTTCTCAGAGTAGGAAACAAAAAAGGTACCTGTCAAACTACAAGCTGTAGGCCATCCAACGCAGCTTGGGAGCAGAGTCTAATCTCAAACTCATGACGGTTCTTGGCGGCTACTACAGATTGTTTACAGACCTAGACACTGTATGTCATAAAGTGTGCAATGTCCACATACACCACAAAAAGCCAGGAACAGATAACTGGGGTAAACCGTTATGTGGGAAGCAACTGCCCCTGGAGTTATAAGAATTCATCTTTCTGTTGTTTTGGGACAGGCCAATACCCCGGGGACACTGAAAATGTTTTCAGCAGTGACTCTCAGGGGTGAAGACATGGACCTGATTTGAAAACTTCCCATGATGCGGTCCAGCATGAAGACACAAGCTGGACCAAGGGGAGTCTTCTCTGGAGATTCTGATGGAGGACCCAATAGGACAGTGGTAGGCACTGCAGCTACACAATGCAAAAAGAGATGTGGATGGATCTCGTCAGAGCCATGGGATCTCAAGCGAATTGAACTCCTGCAGAAGAAAATTGTGAGGGGAAGGGAGTTCTTCAGGAAGCTGACAAGAAGTGTGTATGCACAGAGAACGGGAGAGACCAGGGACGACCCTTGGCTTGAGAGACAGCCCAGGACTCCTCCCCAGAGCTGCTTGGGTTCCTGGCTATTTCCAGCTTCACTTCATGCCCCTGATTACGTGAATTCCCAGGGAGCTCACGTTCCACGAAACCCCAACCGCAAATCTCTAAAGAGAATGTATGTTTTTTCAACCACATTAAAATGCCTCCTTTGTTTCCAGCTTAATTCTGAGCTGTTAATAGGAGAAAGAAACAAAAACAAAACAAACACTCAAAAACTGAGAAGTTCATGGACGATCACTCGTGCATTCGAAACTCATGTACATGACTCAGAGCTGGTAATGTTCCAATACGAGTCAATTATGTATCTATGCAGTTTTCCCCAGGTAGTCCTCTTAAACTCATTTAAGATTAGTAATTAAAAAGAATCTCCTATATACCTAAAGCTTTCACAAACACTTCCTCCACATATATCAAAAACTTTCCAGAAGTCTCCATCTTGCTCTGATGACAGCAAGCAAAGATGACATATATGTCTATGACTGAAAGATTTATTTATTTATTCATTCATTCATTCACTTCAACAATTTTTTCCTAAGTGCCTTTTATTTATGTATTTATTTTATAGATGGCATACTTTTATTTTACATATTTTCCAAGCAGTCACCAATTTTTTAAACTGATTTTGCTACCTAAAGAATTCTTGCCTGTATTTACATTCTTTTTTAAATCTATTTTTTAAATTGAAGTAGCGTTGATGTACAATGTTGTGTTGGTTTCAAGTGTGCATCATCTAAAGAACATTTTATACACCTGGGCATGTGGGAAAAAGAAAAGAAGTGAATAGAGTAAGATGTAGGTTTTGCTTTCTGAAAGTACACAGTCTAGTGAGGTGAAGAGAGAGCAGAGCATCACAGTAAAGTCAGGTTGTGAAAAATTTATCACAGGGATGCTGAGGTGAACAATTTCAGGAGGGACCACTCACTGAGAACCCAAGGTGTTCTATGGATTCTTTATCTTCAGTACCTCCTATGAGGATGGTATGCTCAGGAACTGAGCTAGACTGTGGTCCTAACAACTTGGAAATCATCTTATAGAAGGAAATGCTAGTGTTAGATGGACTTCCCAGGAAGACACCCCACAGGAGGGCACGGCAGCCCACTCCAGTATTCTTGCCTGGAGAATCCAGAGTCAGAGGAGCCTGGTGGGCTGTGGTCCATAGGGTCACAAAGAGTCAACAATGACTGAAACGACTTAACATGCCCCCACTGGCATTAGATGCATGGGGATGGTAGCAAGCAAAAAATAAGGGAGGAATTCAGCTGAAGCATCAGATACATCTATGTTCTGGATGTGACTCAGAATCCTTTCCTACTTCTTGCTATTTGCATTCCTGAATGATAGTAGAGATAGTAGAGATCCAAAACTATGTCTCTTAGAATTCCTGATAGCCCAGGCCTGGATGCAAATTAAGTTATGCTAATTGAATGCTTTCATGTGAAATTTGGAATGTGGATATGTGGTGGGGGCTGTTTTCTTTCTGCTGTTTTAAGTAGCAAATAATTCCAGAGAGATGTTGGAGTTTAAAGGTGGTAGCAGCTAGACTGAAATAGTCCAGGAACTGGTGAGTCTACAGCCGGTCTGTGTAGGAGCCGGAATCCACATACCTGGGTCTAGCTGTCAGCATCCAGTGAGTCTTTGAACTAATCAGTCCAGGAGCAGCCCGGTAACTCCCCCTCCTCCTGCAGCCCTTCAATCATTTCGTAAGCATTTAATTTCCTGTGTCAAATCCCATCTGCTGGAAATATCTGTTTACCACACTCCATTCTGGCTGATTCGGCATGTTCAAAGGCAAGAGATGTGAAAAAAGAATCTTCGTGTCAATGTATGACAAAACCCACTGAAATGTTGTGAAGTAATTGGCCTCCAACTAATAAAATAAAATTAAAAAAAAAAAAAAAGAATCTTGTGGTATGGGAATGAGTTGCTGCTAGGTGTGTTGGTGCCAACGATGGATGTGGCAGAAACTACAGATGGGAGAGTAAGTTTTAAAAGACCATGAAGTTTCTAAATTTTGTTTCTCCCAAAGACCTGGCACCTAGGAGATTTTCATTAGATGTCTGTTGTGTGGAATTGTACTTAAAAGTTTTAGGGTTTGGCCTTTGTCTTGTAGCGGAGCCAGTGGAGTGAAGAACCATTTGAAGGCTCTGACTTAAGGGAATCATATAGTGAGATTCATGCTTCTCATTGGCAGTTCTCTGTGGATGATATGAAGGAGGAATTGAAATTCTAAGGATAGAAAAGCTATTCCAGATTACTCTGTAGCTTATGATGCTATTGAAAAAGACAGTTTATAAATTTGATCAATTTTTATGCCGAGTTTATTATGTGATTTTAAACCACTAAAATATTGATTATCATACTTTTGAGATATTGAGAATCTGAAAGCATTTAAACATATTCATCAAGATCACATCCTTTTTTTTTTTTCCTTTTTTGAAAAAAACTGAAATACCACATGGAGAAGGGAACCTGGTGACCTACAGTCCACAGGGTCACGAAAAGTCAGATGCGACTAAAGCGACTTAGCACAGACCCACACATAGTTGGTTTACAATATTGTGTTAGTTTCAGTTGTTAAGATCACATACTTTTAAAGTTTTCAGGCAGAGGAAATTGTAAACTGTAAAGCCTGTATAAACTGTATGGTGGTACCAGTTTGGCCAGTAAACAGCTCTGCCTTTCATCTATATTTAGCCATTATTCTGTGAATTTGTTTATGGACCTCAGACTCTCTCTCTACAAGGAGTTGTATTTTATCACATGATATTATCACAGAGAATATTTTTGTATCCTTTGTACAAAATATCCACTGAACAATATTTTGTACAGTGTCATCTGGAGGTCATTTGTACTGGTGATATAACTGCATTTGATGACAATTATATCCTCAAACTTTGAGATACACATGAGATGTGAGGAAATGCCAAGGTCAAACACTACAAGACCAGCCTTGCTAATTCATTTAAAATGGAAAACTTTAAAATATTGGACATGGGTTGAGAAAATGAAAGGGGTCAGACAAGCAAATAGTTGAGTTATTATAATGTGCAAAAACACACCTCCTCTAACTGACATTTATTTTTATTTTATGCGAACATTATTTTAATTATGTGAGTGTTAATTTAATGTCTTTGGAAAATTCCCCTTTGAATAAAATGGGACTGCCTACACAGGGCTCTGTTGTGCCACTTACCACATCGTATTAGAAATACTTTCTTGTATGTCTATGACACAGAGAAAGCATTACCTTCTGTATAAATCCATTTTATTTCTTCCCAGCCAAATACAAAGGTACTGTGTTCTACTCTTTCATATAATGAGGTTGAAACCATGACTTGTATGCTGATAGGCTTGGCTATATGACCCATTTCCAATCTTCATTCTATCTTTCTTTTTTCCCCTTCATGGCAATATTTAAGGCCATATACTGTAGTTGATGGAGCTGCTAGGTAAAAAGAGACTGAGTTTCTGAGTCATTGGCTGGCACCCCCTACCCTCACAAATCCCCCACCCCATATAGCAGTCTACCTTAAACTGTGATATAAACTGGTAATTAACCTCTGTTAGGCTGCTGAGATTTCAACAAGTTTGTTACAGAACTAAACACATCTTGTCTCACTAGATCGTGCACACTCCTTGAGCTCAGAAGTCTTTCTTCATTACATCTCTTGTTCTACCAAAACATCTGGGGCAATGCCCAGCACATAGTAAATACTTTAAAAATGTTGGGCAAATTAGTGAAAGAGTTTTCTAAGCAAGAGGTATCTTTAAGGCAATGGCAAGAGGCAGTATGAATAACTGTTTAAAGATACATTCAATTTTGAAATTATTTTTCAAATGAATACTTCTTAAAATATAAGGTTCTTTAAAAATAAACTATATTTTAAAAATATACAGCTTTTAAACACTCAGAAAATACTGTGTCAGTATTGACTCTTAACTTTTTGTTGAATGTATCTAGAATTTTTATGAAATATGAAACAAAAGTGATGTGTAATGAAATTTATTACCATGTATAAGATGCGATCAGTTGGACTGATTTCAACTCATGACACTATATGTTGTAACTTAATTCATTCCCTCCACAGGTCTATCTTCTTAAATTCTTTTTCTTACATTAATAGCATTTAATTTTTGAGCAGTTTTAAGTTTACAGAAGGATTTAGCATAAAGTACAGAGGGTTTTCATATGCCTCTTCCTTCCCTATGGTTTCCCCTGCTATTAACATCCTGGATTATAGTAAAGATGTTAGAGTAGGAGAATGTGTATTATTATTCATTATAATTGATGAACCAATACTGATGCGTTATGAATGACTAAACTCCATAATCTAGAGTTCACTCCTTGTGCTATGTTGTAAATATGTAATGACAAGTGCCCACTCTTATAGTATCATACAGAATAATTTCAGTGCCTCCAGAATTCTACATGCTCTGTCTAGTCAGTCTTCCCTTAGTCCTTCCCTCTGAAGCTTTGGCAACCACTTATCTTTTCACTGTCTCCATAGTTTTCTGTTTTCCTGAATATCATATATTTGGGATCATACAGTATGTATCCTTTCAGATTGGCTTCTTTCACTTAATAATATATATTTAAGTTCGCTCCATGTCTTTTCATGACTTAACGGCTCATTTCTTTTCATTAATGAGTAATACTCCATTGTATGGATTTACATAGCTTATTTATCCATTTACCTATTAAAGGACATCTTGGCTGCCTCCATGTTCTGGCAATGGATAACTAAAGCTGCTTTAAAAATTCATGTGCAGAATTTTGTGTGAAGAGAAGTTATCAACTCATTTGGGTAACTACCAAGGAGCAAGATTTCTGAATCAACTTTGAGAGTATGTTTAATTTTGTAAGAAACTGCCAAATAGTTCTCCAAAGCTTCTATACCATTTTGCATCCCCAACAGCAATGGGTGTGCATTCTTGCCACTTCTTTGCTTGTCAGCACTTGGCGCAGTCAGTATTTTATTTGGGTTTTAGTCATTTTAAGTAAGCATGTATTGGTTCTTCTTAAATTTTTATTCTAAAATACTTAAATCTGTCATATATTTTCAGACAAAGTCCTCCCTATTACATATGAAAAGTGGAACAAATAGTAGACAATTGAGCTTTACATCTGAGAATCCAGGTTTATTGAAGTCTTCGATCATGTTGGGTGTTAGACTCAACTTTCATGTATGAGCAAGTGGGAACTTCAGCTGAAAAACATGCTTCTAAGAGTTAAAATTCAGTCCAATTTACTTTCTCTTTACTCACACCAGGTTTTTTCTGGCTTATGTCCAAGAGCAGGTCAGATCACTGTGATGATGAATGAATCAACACAGTACCCCCGAAGCATGGTGGAGACAGTCCCAGTCCTGGAACTAATGGCCCCAACTTTCCCTTGAATGTGGTTATACCCACTCCTCCTTGTAAAGTTGAGCCTGTTATAAAATAAACAGGTGGGAAATGGGCACCAGCAGCTGGTATAAAATTTCTTTCAAAGCACTGACCCTTTTATTTTTATCCTGCATTTATGAGATGTGACAAATGGACACCCAAAGGTCACGGGATGGATGTGGGTTAGGGCACAGGTATAAAGCTGTGAATTCGCACACAGGGCACTGATACAGTTGCTTCTTTCAGGGATCTGTTAACATTCTGAGGTGATTGCCAGGTGCGGAGTGAGATTTATAAAGGAGCTGAGAGTCAATAAGAAAAATTCCTGGTCAGAGACGCATATTCTCCATGGTGCACACTTCCCTTTTAACAGTAAGCTTTGGGATGACTGTTCTGATTCTGATCCTTGTATGTAAATAGTATTTGAAGGATAGAGCCTAACAATTCATATAATTTGAAAGAATTTCAAATTCCACACACCTGATATTTGGAAGTGAGGAAGGAAGGTGGGCAATGGAAGAAATTTTACTTTATGTCTGGCCATGTTACAGAAAAACTTATTTTTTCTTATCTTTCAAATGGAAACCAGGGTAAACATGGGTGACAGGCAGATTGGCCATATTATGATGGTGCTAAAAGCCAAGGTGTTTGCTGAATGTCCTTTAGAGGACATTCTGGTGATTGAATGGTACTGAAATTTGTGCAAAGGGGTAATAAATTCACTTTCATGTTTTGACACTACAGATAAAGACATTACTGTCACTTCTCACTGATATTTTAATGATGAGTTACTGATGGTTGTGTGGTACCAGATCTAAATGTCATCACTGGGAGCTCACTGACTTCAGAATGCACACAGTGGGGAAGTTAGCACACAGCTTTAGTAAAGCCACTTACAGACAGCAAGGAGTAAGTATGTTTCAGTTTGACTTCAAGCTAATTATTAGTATATGAAAATTATTCTGTAAATGCCAAAAGCACAGATGTGTTTTAGCATCCAGTCTCCAGTTACAAAGTGTGTGTGACGCTTGTGTGCTGTCTTTTCTTTTAATGGATTCACATCGTAGTAAGGCCAATAAAGGGTTTAGTAACTGTGGTGAATTGTATTATTTGTCAACAAATGCTCAATCATCTTCTCTCTTAACCGCTAAGAGAACTGTACTTCCCCACCTCATCCATTTTGGGCTTGTGGTCATATAACTTACTTTGTTAATGGAATATGGCAAAAGTGACATTTTGATAGCTGTCAGCTTTGAAACAAATTACAAGTTTTCATCAGTTTGTGGAGCACATGTAATCCAGTTCACAGCCTGAAGCATGGCTGCAAACCTCACAATTCACAGCCAACAGCAAGCCATGTGAATAAGATGTAAGTGTTTGTAGTGGGAGGCCTCATGATTTTGAGTTTTTTTTTGTTGTTGTTATGGAGCATTACATACCTAAAGCTGACAAGTGGAGATATTTATATCTAGGATTAAATCTTTTTCTACAGTAACAACAAAGAAATAGAAAGTTCTGGCATTGGCTTGTGGCTGTGATGTAATGTAAGAAAACTTTTAGGAGTCTGGAAAAATGGAAAGCCATGTTATGTAATAAGGAAATATTTGGCTGAACTTTTGAACTCAAATACCTGAGGGGCTGAGAATGTAATGTATTTGGTGTTTGAAATTGGTTGTGACCTGATATATTTGTGAAGCTAATACAAGAAAGAATAAGCTCAGAAAAGATTTGTACTGTTTTCAAGGGAATGCAATGAGTCTGAGGAAAGCTCGAGGATTCAGAGATGTAATAGTTTCTCCTTTTTCAGAGTCAAAGACAAAAGTGAGTAACCCCCTTGAGCCACAAAGGCTAGTTAATGCTCAGGGCAGCAGCATCAGGATGTGACCATCCCAGAATTCTTTCAGACCTCTGATTGGATTCATGTGACCTCCAGTTCTGTTGGGTAGGATGGCTGGCCCCACAAGAGACTGACTCAGACTCGCCAGGAGTGTCCAGGAGTCTCCAGTGCAGGCACGTGTCAGTGGTGGCCTTCTGCAGTGTGGGAGGCAGTGAGTATAGCAGTACATGCACTGGATCTTTTGAAGGAGGTTGCCATTATCTTCATTACCTCCACCATAGTTTGGCCCCAGTTAAAAAGCAGGGAGGGAACACAGCTCCACCCATCAACAGAAAATTGGGTTAAAGATTTACGAAGCATGGCCACGCCCATCAGAACAAGACCCAGTTTCCCCCTCAGTCAGTCTCTCCCATCAGGAAGATTCCATAAGCCTCTTATCCTTCTCCATCAGAGGGCAGACAGACTGAAAACCACAATCTCAGAAAACTAGCCAATCTGATCACATGGACCACAGCCTTGTCTAACTCAATGAAACTATGAACCATGTCATGTAGGGCACCCAAGAAGGACAGATCACGGTGGAGTGTTCTGACAATTTGTGGTCCACTGGAGAAGGGAATGGAAAATCACTTCAGTATTCTCATCTTGAGAACCCCATGAACACTATGAAAAGTCAAAAAGATAGGACACTGAAAGATGAACTCCCCAGGTTGGTAGGTGCCCAATATGCTACTGGAGACCAGTGGAGAAATAACTCAAGAAAGAATGAAGAGACGGAGCTAAAGCAAAAACAACACCCAGTTGTGGATGTGACTGGTGATGGAAATAAGTTCAATGCTGTAAAGAGCAATGTTGCATGGGAACCTGGAATGTTAGGTCCATGAAGCAAGGCAAAATGGAAATGGTCAAACATGAGATGGCAAGAGTGAATGTCGGCATTTTAGGAATCAGTGAACTAAAATGGACTGGAATGGGTGAATTTACCTCAGACACCATTATATCTACTAGTGTGGGCAAGAATCCCTTAGAAGAAATGGAGTAGCCATCATAGTCAGTGAAAGAATCTGAAATGTAGTACTTGGATGCAATCTCAAAAACGACAGAATGATTTCTGTTCGTTTCCAAGGGAAACCATTCAATATCAAGGTAATCCAAGTCTATGCCCCAAGAAGTAATGCTGAAGAAGCTGAAGTTGAATGGTTCTATGAAGACCTACAAGACCTTCTAGAACTAACACCCAAAAAAGATGTCCTTTTCATTATAGGGGACTGGAATGCAAACGTAGGAAGTGAAGAAACACCTGGAGTAACAGGCAAATTTAGCCTTGGAGTACAGAATGAAGCAGGACAAAGGCTAATAGAGTTCTGCCAAGAGAATGCACTGGTCATAGCAAACACTCTCTTCCAACAACACAAGAGAAGACTCTACACATGGACATCACCAGATGGTCAATACCAAAATCAGATTGATTATATTCTTTGGAGCCAGAGATGGAGAAGCTCTATACAGTCAGCAAAAACAAGACCAGAAGCTGCTTGTGGCTCAGATCATGAACTCCCTATTGCCAAATTCAGACTTAAATTGAAGAAAGTAGGGAAAACCACTAGATCATTCAGGTATGACCTAAATCAAATCCTTTATTATTATACAGTAGAAGTGAGAAATAGATTCAAGGGATTAGATCTGATAGACAGAATGCCTGATGAACTATGGATGAAGGTTCATGACATTGTACAGGATACAGGAATCAAGACCATCCCCAAGAAAAAGAAATGCAAAAAATCAAGATGGCTGTCAGGACAAGTCTTACAAAATAGCTGTGAAAACAAGAGAAGCAAAAGGCAAAGGAGAAAAGGAAAGACATACCCATTTGAATGCAGAGTTTCAAAGAATAGCAAGCAGATGTAAGAAAGCTTTCCTCAGTGATCAGTGCAAAGAAATAGAGGGAAACAATAGAATGGAAAAGACTAGAGATCTCTTCAAGAAAATTAGAGATACCAAGGGGATATTTCATTCAAAGATGGACTCAATAAAGGACAGAAATGGTATGGACCTTACAGTAGCAGAACATATTAAGAAGAGGTGGCAAGAAAACACAGAAGAATTATACAAAAAAGATCTTCATGACCCAGGTAACCACGATGGTGTGATCACTCACCTAGAGCCAGACATCCTGGAATGTGAAGTCAAGTGGGCCTTAGGAAGCATCATTATGAATAAAGCTAGTGGAGGTGATGGAATTCCAGTTGAGCTCTTTCAAATCTTAATAGATGATGCTTTGAAAGTTCATTCAGTTCAGTTTAGTCCAGTTCAGTCACTCAGTTGTGTCCCACTCTTTGAGACTACAGGAACTGCAGGACGCGAGGCCTTCCTGTCCATCACCAACTGTTGGAGTCTACCCAAACCCATGCCCACTGAGTCAGTGATGGGATCCAACCATCTCATCCTCTGTCGTCCCCTTCTCCTCCTGCCCTCAATCTTTCCCTGCATCAGGGTCTTTTCAAATGAGTCAGCTCTTTGCATCAGGTGGCCAAAGTATTGGAGTTTCAACTTTAACATCAGTCCTTCCAGTGAACACCCAAGACTGATCTCCTTTGGGATGGACTGGTTGAATCTCCTTGCAGTCCAAGGGACTCTCAAGAGTCTTCTCCAACACCATGGTTGAAATACATCAATTATTCAGAACTCAGCTTTCTTTATAGTCCAACTCTGACATCCATACGTGACTATTGGAAAAACCATAGCCTTGACTAGACAGACCTTTGTTGACAAAGTAATGTCTCTGCTTTTTAATATGCTGTCTAGGTTGGTCATTACTTTCCTTCCAAGGAGTAAGAATCTTTTAATTTCATGGCTGCAATCGCCGTCTGCAGTGACTTTGGAGCTCAAAAAAATAGTCAGCCACTGTTTCCACTCTTTCCCCTTCTATTTGCCAGGAAGTGATGGGACCAGATGCCATGATTGCTGCACTCAATATGTCAGCAAATTTGTAAAACTCAGCAGTGGCCATAGGACTGGAAAAGGTCAGTTTTCATTCCAATCCCAAAGAAAGGCAGCGCCAAAGAATCCTCAAACTACTGCACAATTGCACTCATCTCACATGCTAGTAAACTAATGCTAAAAATTCTACAAGCCAGGCTTCAACAGTACATCATGAACCGTGAAATTCCAGATGCTCAAGCTGATTTTAGGAAAGGCAGAGGAACCAGTGATAAAGTTGCCCACATCCGATGGATTATAGAAAATGCAAGAGAGTTCAAGAAAAACATATATTTCTGCTTTATTGGCTATGCCAAAGCCATTGAGTGTGTGGATCACCACAAGCTGTGGAAAATTCACAAAGAGATGGGAATACCGGACGATCTGACCTGCCTCTTGAGAAATCTGTAGGCAGGTCAGGAAGCAACAGTTAGAACAGACTAGTTTGAAATAGGGAAGGGAGTATGTCAAGGCTGTATATTGTCATCCTGCTTATTTAACTTATATGCAGAGTACATCATGAGAAATACTCGACTGGAAGAAGCACAAGCTGGAATCAAGATTGCCGGGAGAAATATCAATAACCTCAGATATGCAGATGACACCACCCTTATGGCAGAAAGTGAAGAAGAACTATAGAGCCTCTTGAAAGAGCAGAGTGGAAAAATTTGGCTTAAAGCTTAACATTCAGAAAAATAAGATCATGGCATCTGGTCCCATCACTTCCTGGCAAATAGATGGGGAAACAGCAGAAATAGTTACCAAGAAAACAGCTATTTTTTTTTTTGTCTCCAAAATCACTGTAGATGGTGACTGCAGCCATGAAATTAAAAGATTCTTATTCCTTGGAAGAAAAGTTATGACCAACCTAGACAGCATATTAAAAAGCAGAGACATTACTTTGTCAACAAAGGTCTGTCTAGTCAAGGCTATGGTTTTTCCAATAGTCACATATGGATGTGAGAGTTGGAGTATAAAGAAAGCTGAGCGCACCCATTTAATTTTCAGAACATTTTCTAAATCTCAAAATATGCTAACCATTGGAGGATGTGAACATTGAGCAATCAGAAAATAAAGTTAGAACTATATATTTTCACTCTTAAAAAAAAAAAAGAAAGAAAACTGAGTGCAGAAGAACTGATACTTTTGAACTGTGGTGTTGGAGAAGACTCTTGAGATTCCCTTGGACTGCAAGGAGATCCAACCGGTCCATTCTAAAGGAAATCAGTCTTGAATATTCATTGGAAGGACTGATGTTAAAGTTGAAACTCCAGTACTTTGGCCACCTGATGCAAAGACCTGACTCATTTGAAAAGACCCTGATGCTGGGAAAGATTGAAGGCAGGAGGAGAAGGGGATGACAGAGGATGTGATGGTTGGATGGCATCACCGAGTCAATGGAGATGTGTTTGAGGTAACTCTGGGAGCTGGTGATGGACAGGGAGGCCTGGTGTGGTGCAGTCCATGGGATTGCAAAGAGTTTGACACGACTGAGCAACTGAACTGAACTGTGCTATGCATTAGAACCTTGCTGTTTATCCATCCAGCATGTAATAGTTTGCATCTCATAATTCCAAATTCCCAATCCATCCCTTTTCCCACCAACCACCACTTGCCCTGTGTCATTTTGATCACACATCAGTCTCTAGTCACCCCTGTAAGGCCAGAGCTGCTGGGTTGATATTTCTCAGCTTGGAAGCTGCTGCTGCTGCTAAGTCACTTCAGTTGTGTCCAACTCTGTGCAACCCCATAGACAGCAGCCCACCAGGCTTCACAGTCCCTGGGATTCTCCAGGCAAGAACACTGGAGTTTGTTGCCATTTCCTTCTCCACTGCATGAAAGTGAAAAGTGAAAGTGAATTCGCTCAGTCGTGTCCGACTCTTAGCGACCCCATGGACTGCAGCCTACCAGGATCAAATTCTGGTTCATAGAATTTCAATATGGTGATGGTACAACTCTGTGAGTCATCTTGGGAAAATACAGTCTGCTTTGCTCCAGGTACTGTCTTCTGGATTTTTTTCTCTTTTATTAAAATCTGTAGCTAGGCCACGTAGATTTCAAATTTTGTCTCTACCACCAACTAGTTGTGTGACCTTGGACTCATTACTCAAGTAATCAGGACTTGAGTTTCTAGACTTCATTTTGTCATCTATAAAATTGTTACAAGGAAGAGCCAATTTTGACTCCATGTTGGATTTTTTGTTTTAAATTTAACCTTTGTTTTTCATTGCTTTAGTATTAGCTCTCTCTTTTTAGTCTCTAAGTCATGTCTGATTCTTGTGACCCCATGAACTGTAGCCTGTCAGGCTTCTCTGTCTATAGGATTCTCCAGGCAAGAATACTAGAGTGGGTTGCCATTTCCTTCTTCAGGGGATCTTCCTGATCCAGGAATTGAACCTGTGTCTCCTGTATTGTAGGCAGATTCTTTATGACTAAGCTATGTGGGAAGCCCTCACAGTATTTAGTATTTACTATAAAGTAATGCTAAAATTTCTCCAAGCCAGGCTTCAGCAATATGTGAACTGTGAACTTCCAGATGTTCAAGATGGTTTTGGAAAAGGCAGAGGAACCAGAGATCAAATTGCCAACATCCGCTGGATCATCAAAAAAGCAAGAGAGTCCCAGAAAAACATCTATTTCTGCTTTATTGACCATGCCAAAGCCTTTGACTGTGTGGGTCACAATAAACTGTTGGAAATTCTGAAAGAGATGGGAATACCAGACCACCTGATCCACCTCTTGAGAAACCTGCATGCAGGTCAGGAAGCAACAGTTAGAACTGGACATGGATCAACAGACTGGTTCCAAATAGGAAAAGGAGTACGTCAAGCCTGTATATTGTCACCCTGCTTATTTAACTTATATGCAGAGTACATCATGAGAAACGCTGGGCTGGAGGAAGCACAAGCTGGAATCAAGATTGCTGGGAGAAATATCAATAACCTCAGATATGCAGATGACACCATCCTTATGGCAGAAAGTGAAGAGGAACTAAAAAGCCTCTTGATGAAAGTGAAAGAGGATAGTGAAAAAATTGGCTTAAAGCTTAACATTCAGAAAACTAAGATCATGGCATCTGGTCCCATCACTTAATGGGAAATAGATGGGGAAACAGTGTCAGACTTTATTTTTTGGGGCTCTAAAATCACTGCAGATAGTGATTGCAGCCATGAAATTAAAAGACTTTAGCCCACTGCAAATACTCAGTAACAACTGCTGAAAAAATTCATGAATGAGACATACATATCTTTGAACTTTTTGCAAGGTCTTAGGTTTTAGTTGCTAATAAATTTGTCTTGAACAAATGAAAGAGGCACATATCCTATATAAAAAGTCAAACTTAAAAGCTTACACATACAAAAAATTAACACATACAATGAAACATATACATAATGTTATGTGTGGGTAAGAATAAACTTTTAATTAAGACACAGTGAAGGAAATAGCTGGAAATTCCAGGGGTTATCTTTCATTAATATTCATATTAATATATTAATAAAAGTAAAAAGCATACTCTTTTGACCAAGATATAAATTGACTGGATTCAATATTGTTTCTGACAAAGGGCAGGAAATTGCAAACATTTCAACACTAAGGAAAAATGTCCTAAAGTAAAGATAGCCTACTAACAATTTTTTTTTCTAGTGCAGCCAGAAGTAAACAAGAAAAGATCTCTTAAGAATTCTTGTTTTATAATTAAAACAAGAGGCTTCAGGGTAATTTTTCACTGAGTTTAATTGCTTGTGAGTGTAGTGGCTTATTCTTCTGAATTTCCATCAGTTTGAAACTCAGGGGATGTGAAATAGATTTGCCAATATTATTTCTTGTTATTTGTGCAAGCTAAATGAAATAAGTCATGAAATTCATAACAGGAGTAAGGGTGCACTGAACTTGGCTTTTTCCTGCTGCCTTGTCACCATGACAGAAGCAGCTGCAAAATAAAGGGAAAGATCTTAAGCTTTCTAAAGTCTTGAGTCTTTTTAGAAATTCCTTCCCTTTGTATTAATTACATATTTTAGTTTGATGCTGCATTCTTAGTTTCACACAAGAGTCTGAAGACATTAAGATACAAAGTCATTTTTAAGAAGTCTATCCAGAAGCGAAAAACCTTTAAGAAATGAGCATATAGAACAAACATTAGAAAAAAATTTGTTTTAAATTTAAAATAATGCAAAAAATTTAAAATACTGTTTATAAGACTAGAAGCTTAAAGTGTTTCTTTTCTTTTTTTTTTTTTTTAAGTGTTTCTTTTCAACACAGGCTTCAGCATCCCTTTCATTGTTATTCATGAATTTTATTACAAAATTCCTTGTCTTCACTGCACTAGTTTTACCAGTTGGTTTTTTTCGTGGTCCTGTGTGAAAAATTAAGTATTTCTCTATTATCTCGCTGATTCTTAATTATCATTATAGAAGATCCCTCCCCCGTGTTGTTATTTTATAGTTGAATTAAATTTATAATATATACATCAAAATCTTCCCAATTTACAAGAGACTTTTACTGTTTATAAAAGAAGATATCTAAATTTTTTTAGAATTCAAGAGACCTCAACATTTATTTCGAGCTATTCAGTGAAAACAGACTATTAAAAGAACAATCTTCATTAAAATTCCTATCATAACACAGAGAGATGATTTCTAGCATGACAATCCCTGATTTAACAATGGTTCAACTTATGATTTTTTGACTTTAAGAGTGCAAAAGCACTAGGGAGTCAGTGGAAACCATACTTGGAATTTAGAATGTTGCTCTTTTCCCAGGCTAGTGACACATGGTACAATCCTGTGTTGTGATTCTGGGCAGTCACACATTCACCAGGGAAAACAACGATGCACTTACAATTCTGCACCCAAACGACTCTGTTTTTGACTTTCAGTACAATATCCAGACAATTGCATGATATATTCAGCACTTTATTATAAAATAAGCTTTGTGTCAGGCAATTTTGCCCAACTATAGGCTAATGTAAGTGTTCTGAGTCTGTTTAAGGTGGTCAAGACTTAGCTATGATGCTTGGTAGGTCAGGTGTAGTCAACACATTTTTGACAGGATCTTTTCAACTTACAATGGATTTAACAAGACTTAGCTGCATCATAAGTCAAGGAAAAGAAGACTTTTCAGCCAGTAACTTAAATAATGAATTAAAATATTTTCTTCTGGAAGCTATCAAAGTATCAAAGCACCTCTAACTTTATAAAATGTCAATGCTTAAAACAATGAATATGTCATATTTAATCATGTCTTAAAAGATTTGCTAGTAGAGCTGGTAACTTTACAAACCTCAAATATTTTAATTTGAGAAAAGTAAATCCCATTTATCATAAACATATTTAACATTATTACAAAAACAATAAAACTGATTTTTATTGCCATGATTAGGAAGGGCAATGGCAGGCAGGAGGAAAAGGGTGGCATGAGGTTGCAGGAGGCACCGTCTGTGCCCTTGGGTTTATGTGCACACGCGAGGGGAGGAGGAATAGTGGTGGGTGAGGAACACACAGGAACAGTTGTTTGGTGTTTTCACAAGGCCTCTAGGCAGGGTCTTTCTGTGTCCATGCATTTGCATTTCTAAGTGCTCAATGCAGAGAGCATTCTTGCATTTATCTGACATAATCTTGGTAGAATAGCAAACTCAATGATTTAGAAGAGTCTACTATAAATTCCCCTGGTTTCTAGCATTCTAAAAGGACTGCTGCTAAGTCACTTCAGTCATGTCCGACTCTTCAGGACCCCATGGACTGTAACCTACCGTCTACAGGCTCCTCCATCCATGGGATTTTCCAGGCAAGAGTGTTGGAGTGGGGTGCCATTGCCTTCTCCTCTAAAAGGACAGCAGCATACATTTAACATCAACTAATTCAACAAATTGTAGCATAGCCAAAATATTAGAGAAAAATGTTGTATATTCTTAGACATGTATCTTCTCAGTTTGATAAAATTCATATTCACTTTTAAAGAAGATAGGGAGGAACTGAGTACCCATAAGGATATTGTCTACTTGTCAAAATCTGGAGTCTCTTTACAGTCAGCTAACAGTGAGTGATAAGTAGCAAGGAAGAGTACCATCCAGCCAGAAGGTTAACAATATACAAAAGCCAAGAATGTTTCATAATTACAGGTTCTTCTTCCTCTACATGATCTTGCTTATGCGTCCATAGCACCATTGTCAGGAGCAGCGTCTTGCCGTTTTATGTTATAATCTCAGTGTATTATGTCTTCATAGGAGAACTTCCAGTGGTGGACCGACTGTGGTAACCGCAACGTGACCCCCAGGGTTTGCTGTTGGTTTTCTCTATTTTTGTAAGCAGCTCTTTGCAGGAGACAGTCCTCAGCAGGAAGCCTCTTTCCGTGTCACTTTAGTAAAGCAACATGTAACTAACTTTTAAACCAGATGCCTTTGTGCTCTACTCATCTCCACCCCAAGCACACCTTTCAAATCTTTTAATCACCCAATGCTTCACTTAACCTGTTGGTTCCTTCAGTAGATCAAAGAAGAAGTAATTAACGGATGACCAAGTCTCTTCCCCAGCTTCTTTTTCAGTAATCTCTTGAACAAACTGTGTGAACAAGATGCATATAAAGAAAGCTCATGGAGAGTTGACAAGCCTGCATTCAGTGGGGGATGGTGATGACTCTGATCCCCTCTCTTAATGAATAACTCAGGTTACTTCCTTTTTCCCTTGAAGAATCTTCATGGCAGAGCAGAATTTTCAGAGGTAGTTTTTGCGGACACTGAGTCCACCTTCTCCCCAGATTGATGACATTCTGATTAAAAGCAACTTTCCTTTCTAGCAACACCTGCCCCCTGGCTACTGATTTTCAAGCAGGGAGCTGCTGAACCTGAGTTGGTAACATTTTGGGACATGGTCCCATGGTAGAGTGTGGGAACTGGCGCAGCCACATCACCTTCAGACATGATTCTCTGTGTATTCACCTGCTGCAACTAAAAATGCTCTTTCTTTTTCCTCTCTCTTTCTCTGTCTCACAAGCACACACGCACAGACACACCTGACATTGAGAAGGAAGTACCTTATTACCAGATGTTGATTTATTAAAACACATTATCTTTATAAAATTTTTTCTAGCACTTCCCAAAAGACTTAAGAGAAAATGCATTAAGTAGGAAAAGATCATAAGTTAAAAATACTTCACCATTCATCAAACTTACCTCGTTTTCCCCCTGTACTGGGCCTCAGAACTTGGTAATGGGGATAAAAGAATTATTCCAATGGGAGGCCAGTATGCAACTGTTTTTCTCCTAAGGCCTCATACACTTATCAATATTAAACCAGATTCATTAAACAGCCAGTGTGATTCACATGTACACTCATTTCAGGGTAAGTCCTAACTTAAGGGAGAGCAGCAGCTTCGCGGAAAATGAGTGACACATTCTGCTATTGGGCAGGTCAAGTCAGCATTTACATCTGAACCACCAGAGAGCCTATCACACCTGCTGGGTCAGAATCTATAGAAAGTGGGACCCAGGGACATGCCCAATTTATTTTCACTGTGAGAGATTCTAAGGCACACTAGCGAAATTCTAGGGTAACATGTCAATTTCTTTTCAAGGAAAACTTAACCCTTAAAAGGGAAAAGGAGCCATTAATAATACAGGCAAATGCTTTGCATACTATTTTGCTCATTCAAAGTTTTCGATTGTAATATTTACATTTTTTATAATTTCGTATGCTCAGTTGAGGGTGACCACATTTTACTCATATTACAGAGAAGAAAACTATGGTAAATACAAAATGCTTCAAATGCTTCCAATTAGGAGGAGCCCTAAGATTTGGATTAAAGTCCAATGCTTCTAAAATTCTAAATTTTAAATGTAAATTTTAAATTCTAAATTCTAAAATTCTAAATGCTTCTAAAATTTAGTTCAGTTTAGTACAGTCACTCAATTGTGCCTAACTCTTTGCAACCCCATGAACTGCAGTACGCCAGGATTTCCTGTCCATCACCAACTCCCAAAGCTTGCTCAAACTCATGTCCATCAAGTTGGGGATGCCATCCAACCATCTCAGCCTCTGCCATCCCTTTCTCCTCCTGTCTTCAAACTTTCTCAGCATCAGGTGCTTTTCCAATGATTCAGTTCTTCACATCAGGTGGCCAAAGTATTGGAGTTTCAGCTTCAGTATCAGTTCTTCCAAAGAATATTCAGGATCGATTTCCTTCAGGATTGATTGGTTTGATCTCTTTGCAGTCCAAGGGACTCTCAATAGTCTTCTCCAACACCACAGTTCAAAAGTGTCAGTTCTTCAGTGCTCAGCTTTCTTTATAGTCCAACTCTCACATCCACACGTGACTACTGGGAAAACCACAGCTTTGACTAGACAGATGAACCTTTGTTGGCAAAGTAATGTCTCTGTTTTTTGATATGCTGTCTAGGTTGGTCATAGCTTTTTCTCCAAGGAGCAAGGGTCTTAATTTCATGGCTACAGTCACCATCTGCAGTGATTTTGGAGCCCAGAAAAATTAAGTCTGTTACTGTTTCCATTGTTTCTGCATCTATTTTCCATGAAGTGATGGGACTGGATGCCGTGATCTTTGTTTTCTGAATGTTGAGTTTAAGCCATCTCTTTCACTCTCCTCTTTCAATTTCATCAACAGTTTCTTTAGTTCCTCTTCGCTTTCTGCTCTAAGGGTGGTGTCATCTTCGTATCTGAGGTTACTGATATTTCTCCCAGCAATCTTGATTCCAGCTTGTGCTTCATCCAGCCTGGCATTTCGCATGAAGTACTCTGCATGTAAGTTAAATAAGCAGGGTGACAATATACAGCCTTGACATACTCCTTTACCAATTTGGAGCCAGTCCGTTGTTCCATGTTTGGTTCTGACTGTTGCTTCTTGACCTGCATACAGATTTCTCAGGAGGCAGTTAAGATGGTGTGGTATCCCCATCTCTTGAAGAATTTTCCACAATTTGTTGTGATCCACACAGTCAAACGCTGTAGCACAGTCAATGAAGCGGAAGTAGATGCTTTTCTGGAGTTCTCTTGCTTTTTGTATGATCCAATGCATGTTGACAATTTGATCTCTGGTTCCTCTGCCTTTTCTAAATACAGCTTGAACATCTGGAAGTTCATGCTCTGTTGACACCTAGCTTGGAGAATTTTGAGCATTACGCTGTTAGCATGTGAAATGAGTGCAATTGTGCAGTAGTTTGAACATTGGCATTGCCTTTCTTTGGGATTGGAATGAAAACTGACGTTTTCCAGTCTTATGGCCACTGCCGAGTTTTCCAAATTTGCTGACATAGAGTGCAGCACTTTCATATCATCATTGTTTAGGATTTGAGACAGCTCAACTGGAATTCCATCACCTCCACTAGCTTTGTTCATAGTGATGCTTCCTAAGGCTCACTTGACTTTGCACTCCAGGATGTCTGGCTCTAGGTAAGTAATCACACCATCATGGTTATCTGGGTCATTAAGATCTTTTTCTTTGGTATAAAGTTTTACAATTAACTAATCATGAGAAATGATGCACCTTATATGAGAATTAGATTTTAAGTCAGTGTGCAAAATAAAAATAGTGCTCAATCAAATTATGCTTGAAAATTCCTTAATAATTCATTGGTATGGCACATGTATTTTTGTGTAAAGTACTGTATTTAAAATAATACATAAAGAATCAGAAGTTGTTTTGTGGAGTTTGCTCTGCGTTCTAGTGTGTTCTTAATAGAATCCATGTAAAATATAATTTATTTTTTTGAAAATTTGTGGTTAAAGCTTTATAGTTTAAATTTAAATATATACAAATAAGTCAAATATTTGTAGAGTTGTGAAAGGATATAGAAATTAAGGTTTAATTATTTTCCTCAGGATATAGTTTTGGAATCCAAAAGACATGCTACCATTAACCAAGTTTTATTTGTCTATAAATATAAGACACTTTAAAACTCTTATACATGTAAGTACTTATTCTAATTAGAAATGACTTAATGTGCTTCCCAGAGCACATCTATTTTATAAGAAATCCTAGGAGGATTTAATAACTAGAGTGGGTAAAACAAATGTTTATCATTTTAAATACTAGCATGCAATACACCCTCAGGGTTCAGTTCAGTCACTTAGTCTTGTCTGACTTTTTGTGACCCCATGAATTGCAGGATGACAGGCTTCCCTGTCCATCACCAACTCCTAGAGCTTGCTCAAACTCAGGTCCACTGAGTCAGTGATGCCATCCAACCATCTCATCCTCTGTCATCTCCTTCTCCTCCTGCCTTCAATCTTTCCCAGCATCAGGGTCTTTTCCAATGAGTCAGTTCTTTGCATCAGGTGGCCAAAGTACTGGAGTTTCAGCTTCAGCATCAGTCCTTCCAATGCATACTCAGGACTGATTTTCTTTAGGATTGCCTGGTTTGATCTTTTTGCAGTCCAAGGGACACTCAAGAGTCTTCTCCAACACCAATATACTCTGGAAAAGCATAAAAACTTCTTTCTATTTTCAAAACTGTTATTAACTTTTTGCAAAAGATAGTCCTCATCATATTAATGCATTGTATCATAAAGATGCAGAAAAAGAGTTGGCTTCTTATTTTTTCTACATAGTCTTAAGTATGATGCTTAGTCTTTATTTTATATAGCTAATTTTGTCTAGGTAAATTCTTATAATTCATGAAAATATAATTTTATTAATAATTTTGCTGTCTAGATAATTTTATTTTTTCTTGGAATTTGTATCACTGTCAGTTCTGCTTTCTATATGTTTATCTGCTTATGTTATGTCTATGGATTTATTTATGCATGTTATTTTCTAAAATTTTGAGAAAACTGCTCAAACTAACAATAGAAACAATTATGACAAATGGCTAACCTGTTTAGTTACAAAAAGGAACTTGGAAAATCACAAATATATCATAACAGTATTAATTTATAAATATAAATATGAAAATGTATTCTTCTCCTTTCTTTATTTTCTTATGAAAGGGGCTTACTGTGATAATTTCATCAGTGAGGTGCAGTGACTAGTCTGTTAAATTCCAGAGTATATATATTATAATTCAACTACTGTCCTGGGCCATAGGCTGTGTGACAATGAAGTGCATATTTGAAAGAATTATCAGAATTTAATTCTGCTGATTTCAAGTTATTATTTTTTCAAATATCCAAAATAGAAAAAGAAAATGAAGTAATTTTTAAAAAATTATTTTTACTGGTACATGAAAAATCTTTGTTGCTTTTTGATCCTTGCTTGGCACAAGTTTTGAATTTGAAACTCCATCTGCTTAATTAATAAACATGATTCTTAAAACCCACTAAGCTTCAGATTTTATGTATAGGGTTTTTGATTGAATTAATAAACTATAACACCAGTAAACAGAAACATAGAAAATACACTTATGGTTGTCAAAGAGGAGAAGGAGGGATAAATTAAGACTTTGGGATTAATATATACATATTACTGTATATAAAACAGATAACAAGGACCTACTATATAGCACAGGAAATATTACTCAGTATCTTGTAATAAACCATAATGGAAATTAAGAGTTGAAATTCAAGCCCAGTCAATTTGATAAACATTCAAATTATCTTCAAACCCTGAACTAAATCCTACACAACTTTACAAGAACTAATTATCTTATGATCTTGCTGTTTAGTAAAGAAATGAATACTCATCTTTAAGAACAAATATTTGAAACATAATTAAGTTAAAGGATCTACCTAAGAAGACTCGCAGGAGTAGTTCTGATATTTGACCCATTAATAATTTTCAGTGTCATTAAACAATTTACCAGTAATGTAAAAAGTGATAAGATATACAATACATGTGAAGCAGGATTTTCTCCTTTTCAAAGGAGTCCATGGTGAGTGGTTTAGCAACTTTGAGAGCTGAATTTTTTTTTTTATGATTTTAAATAAACATTAAACATCTTCAGGGTGCTATATGTAATGGAGGATACAGATTATTATCCTTGTCTTTAAAATTGGGTTAATCCCATTACATTCTGCAGTTACGTGTGTAGATAGTTCATTCCACACCCAGAGAGCTGCCTGCATTAAGTGTTGGTTCCTTCATGTTGACTAAAGTATTTTCATGTTTCCAAAAAAGTGTCACACCATGATGACCTGCACTTTGTGAATTTCTTTTTTTCTGAGGGTCCCAGTAAAAGAAGCATAGTTGCAGGACGACGTGTGTGTTTGAGCAATTATAGAAAATGATCAGTTTGTTAAATTAAAGAAGACATCTTGGAAGGTTTTTTAACACATCCTAACTGTCCTTATTATCAAAAGAAGTGTAAAAGGACTTAATGATTGTACCGCACAATAAGAAAAGCTCTGATGGAGTTTTGACCCCTATATCTCAAAATTAGACATGTTTTAATACGCTGTCTCTGCAAGGAAGTACATATTTAAAAGTAGATTCAAAAATGACCTCTTGATGGAACTGATGTGTCCTCACATGGAAACCCAGTTGTCTCATGAAAAGTGCAAATTATGATTCAGTTGGCCTGGGGTGGAGCCCAGGAAACTGCTTTTCTAATTAACTCCCATGGGAGACTGACCCTGCAGGTTCATAAAGGAACTTTGAATAGAAGATTCTAGAACAGTGTTCCCGATAGAACTTTCTGCAAAGATGAAAAAGGTCTCTCTCTGTGCTTTCCAGTATGAGAGACACTAGGCATAGTTGGCAAGTAAGCTGTTGAAATATGGCAAATGAGAGTGAAATTTTAATTTTAATAAACAACTCATATAATTTGTCAGATATGTCTATGACTATCTTATTGGAGGCTGCTGCTCTAGACTGCCTAAGAGTTAATACAGTATCCTTAGACATTGAACTCCGTCTGAAACTGAAAGAAGTCAATTCACAAGTACTTGTGATGTCTCAGTATAATCAGCTTTTTCTAACAAGAGGTATATCTTCTAAACTAGAGAACAAATTGACCTTTTGGGGGTGTGCTTTCAGAATGAAGTAAATTTCCTGGGAGTCATAGTGGTGATCCAAAGGAAAAAATCTACAAAGGTTTACCTTGATTCACAGAGTAAATAGATCACTACAGAGGAATGAAGGAAAATAAACAGTATAGAAAGGCAAGAGAAAGGTTGAAAAGATTGGGAGTATTCGAGGGGCAGTCTCACTCCTGTGGGTTTCTGGAGAGATAGAAAAATAAAGAAGATTTGAATAAACTTGGGACATTTCCCGAGCTCTCAGATATTTTTCAGTAAAGCTCCCTATTTCTCTGCATTTTTTTTTTTACAATTAAATAGTTTTATTTGCATATGTTACCTCCCACTCACCCTTTGATGAAAAATCCAAGAAAGGCACAAAACTCCAGTATGAGCATCACTTCTATTCTTCCTGAAGGTCTTAGTTGCTCAGTTGTGACTGACTCTTTGTGACCACATGGACTGTAGCTCCCCCAGTTTCCTCTGTCCACAGAATTTTCTAGGCAAGAATACTGGAGTGTGTTGTCATTCCCTTCTCCAGGGGATCTTCCCGACCCAGGGATCAAACCCTGGTCTCCTGCACTGAGGCAGATTCTTCACTGTCTGAGTAACCAAGGAGAGTTGGGGAGACTCTCCTCCCTAAGTCTCCCCAACTCATATCCCTTGAGCTCTGGAATTGACTATTTGGATATTTGCAAATTTGTGAAAATTTTGGTTTAAAAAATTATCATTTTAAAGGATAAGAATGTAGAAAAGAAAGTCATGGTTACCAGTGGGGAAAGGAGGGTGGGATAAACTGGGGGCTTGAGATTGAAACCCACACACACTACTACGTACAAAGTTGATAACTAATAAGGACCTCTTATATAGCACAGGGATCTCTACTCAATACTCTGTAATGGCTTATATGGGAAAATAAGCTTAAAAGAGTATAACTGATTCACTGTGCTGTGAATCAATTATAATTCAATATTCTTTTTAAAATAAAAAAATTAAAGGATAAGAGTTTTATTACAGTGAGTTATAAAATAAGCTACCTTGAGATAGTTCTGTTCTTGTGAAACCTGCTTTCTTAACACTTCTTAAATCTTCAGATTGCCCAGTGTCCTGGTTTGCAGCCTTAAATTCCTCGTGTGGCACTGGATTCAGAATCAGCTGGGATGAGCATGACTGTGTTGCTGACTACACCATACTTTACCACACTCTTCAGCAGTTTTACTCTGTCTTTTGACCTAGACATAGCTTTATGACTTTTCTATCCTGATCATCTATTCCAAATTTCCTGCCTACCTGTGAGAGATTTCTGCAACACATTTTGCAGACTTTTCCATTCATTTGTTGAGCCCACAAAATCCCTGCTTAAAATATGACATTGGTGAAAGCTATGAAGAAAACAGCTATTGTTCAGACTGGAAATGTCTGCGGCCAAGAATAGCAGTGATTTCTCTGGTGCCACTTCTGTCATCAGGATTTTTATTCCTGGCAATTTAACATTAGCATGCGGGAAATTTATTGAACAAAGAAACATTGAATTAATGAGCCAACAAAAATGATCAACATCAAAGACGCGATGTAGATGGGGAAAAGTGAGCAAAAGAAAGAACGCGTTCAAAGATGTTAGTGAGTTTATGACTATCCTAAAGGATGTCACCTATCAACCTTTTGAATAAACAAAGCATTAGTTAACAATTGGCACTGAAATCGCCTCTTCCGGAGATTTGGATGAGGTCCCGGTGAATATATCACCCAGGCAGAATGGAGGATTTCCCCTAATCTCTAACACTTTAAACCCAAAGCCAGTCTGTTGAATCTTCGGAGCCTTCTAATACCCGTTTAACTAATCCATTTATACCAGTTGTTGTGATTCTGCATGTAACATACACAATAGGTCCTACCAGCCCTAGCAGAAAGGAAAAGGTTGAAAATGTATAAGTGTACATTAGTCTATCTGCATGGACTGTAACTCTGAGACTGATTGCACTTTAAAGTGAGGTAAGGGGCCAAAGACATGGCTACTTCTCAAGATTCTAGCAGGGACTTCCCTGGTGTTTCAGTGGCTAAGACTCTGTGCTCTCAAGGCTGGGGTCTGGGATTCGGTCCCTGGTCAGGGAACTAGATTCCACACACCACAGCTAAAGATCCCACATGCCACAATGATGATTGAAGATCTGTACGCCACAAATAAGACCCAGAGTAACCAAATAAATAATTAGGTATTAAAAAAAATTCTAGCAATAAGATAAAAATAGAACTCCAGGAAATGGGATCTTGGGCCCAAAGAGTACAGCAAAAGACAGACTTGTCAAAAAGTTTTGAGTTTGTACTAATATATATTACAATATAATATGATATAATATAATGCTGCATATGCATGTTTTCAAGCCAGGTATTAATATAGTGCATATTTGAGTGTTTAGTTCAGCCTACAGTTGACCTGAGACACTAAAATGTCATTCTGGGAAATAATTCATATCTTGTTGAAATTTTACAATGGGCTAGTTGTCACAGTCAAATGAAGTAGAGCATTGAAACATTTTGTGGTCATGGCCTGAGATGGTTCAATATATACTTGCCCCAATTCTGTTCTTCACTGTGGACTAATGGTGATATATGGGGTTGCAGATAAAAGAAGGAAAGGGAATCTAAACAGCATGGATTTAAACAAGGTAAACAACTAGAGCCTCTGGATGAAAGTGAAAGAGGTGAGTGAAAAAACTGGCCTAAAATTCAGCATTCAAAAAATTAAGTCCTGGCATCTGATCCCATCACTTCATGGCAAATAGATGGGGAAACAATGGAAACAGTGACAGACTTTATTTTCTTGGGCTTCAAAATCACTGCAGATGGTGATTGCATCCATGAAATTAAAATACACTTGCTTCTTGGAAGAAAAGCTATGACCAACCTAGCCAGCATATTAAAAAGCAGAGACATTACTTTGCCGAGAAACGTCCATCTAGTCAAAGCTATGGCTTTTCCAGTATTCGTGTATGGATGTGTGAGTTGGAACCATAAAGAAGGCAGGAGGAGAAGGGGACGACAGAGGATGAGATGGTTGAATGGCGTCACCGACTCAGTGGACATGAGTTTGAGCAAGCTCCAGGAGTTGGTGATGGACAGGGAGGCCTGATGTGCTGCAGTTCATGGGGTCACAAAGAGTCAGACGTGACTGAGCGAATGAACTGGACTTAACATAGTCAAAGGCTTTAGCATAGTCAATGAAACAGAGGTAGATATTTTCCTGGAATTCCCTTGCTTTGTCTATGATACAGTGAATGTTGGCAATTAGATCTCCAGTTTCTCTGCCTTTTCTAAACCCAGTTTGAACATCTGGAAGTCCTAATCATGTGTTGCTGAAGCCTAGCTTGAAGGATTTTGATCATAACCTAACTAGCATTGGAGGTGAGTGCAATTGTCTGGTGGTTTGAACATTCTTTAGTACTGCCCTTCTTGGAAATTGTGATGAGGATTGCCTTTTCCAGTCCTGTGGTCACTGCTGGATTTTCCAAATTTGCTGACATATTTAGTGCAGCAGTTTAATAGCATCATCTTTTAGGATTTTAAATATCTCTGTGGAATTCAATTACCTCCACTACTCCACTAGTTTTTTCATACTTTTTGTCAAAGCTACAGTTTTCCCAGTAGTCATGTATGGATGTGAGAGTTGGACCATAAAGAAGGTTGAGTGGTGAAGAATTGATGCTTTCGAACTGAGTTGCTAGGAGAAGACTCTTGAGAGTCTCTTGGACTGCAAGATCAAACTAGTCAATCCTAAAGGAAATCAGTCCTGAATATTCATTGGAAGGACTGATGCTGAAGCTGAAGCTTGAATACTTTGACCACCTGATGCGAAGAGCTGACTCATTAGAAAAGACCCTGATCCTGGGAAAGATTGAAGGCAGGAGGAGAAGGGGACGGCAGAGAATGAGATGGTTGGATGGCATCACCAACTCAATGGACATGAGTTTGAGGAAGCTCTATGAATTGGTGATGGACAGGGAAGCCTGGCGTGCTGCAGTCCATGGAGTCGCAAAGAGTCAGACAAGACTGAGCGACTGAACTGAACTGTGCTATGCAGTAGAACCTGGCTGTTTATCCATCCTGCATATAACAGTCTGCATCTCCTAATTCCAAATTCCCAACCCATCCCTCTTCCCACCCTTCGCCACTTGCTCTGTGCCCTTTTGAGCATACATCAGTCTCTAGTCACCCCTGTAAGAGGATGAGATGGTTGGACGACATCACCGACTCAATGGACGTGAGTTTGAGTAAGCTCTGGGAGATGGTGAAGGACAGGGAAGCCTGGTGTGCTGCAGTCCATGGGGTAGAAAAGAGTCAGACACGACTGAGTGACTGGACAGCAACCACCACTAACTTTATTGGCAGCAATGCTTCCTAAGGTCCACTTGACTACACACTCCAGAATGGCTGACTCTGGGTGAGTGATCACACCACCGTAGTTATCCTGATCATTAAGATCTTTTTTGTACAGTTCTGATGTGTATTCTTGCCATCTCTTCTGTTTCTATTAGGTCTTTACCGATTCTGTCCTTTATTGTGCCCATCTTTGGATGAAATGTTCCTTTGATAACAGCTTTCTTGAAGAGGTCTCTAGTCTTTCCCCTTCTGTTTTCCTCTCTTTCTTTGCATTGTTTATTGAAGAAGACCTTTGAAAACACCTATCAAAGTCCATTTAGCTCTAATTACAAATAATATTTACAACAAATTAATTGATACTAAGAAAATTATTTTTCTGCTCTGTAGCCACAATTCTTTGGTACTTAAGCTCATAGACTGAAATTTTCTATATATTACTCATTAAACTTTACATTTAGTTAAAAGTTATTGAAATGGCAAATTCAGAGGATGATATTATGTAGAGGAAAGAACTTTAGATTTTGTATCAGGTTTCTAATACAATTTTGGTCACTAACTGATTTTTGACAAATCTCTTAAGTTGTCTGAATGTCATAGTTTTAATTGTGGAGATTTATGTGGTGTTTTCTAATGTCATTTCAAGATTTATAGATGGGGTGGGTGGGCGGGTGTTTGATTCAATGAATTATAAGAGAACAATACAATGAATTTTATTGTTTGCTGAACAGTGTAATGATAAGCTATAGAATTTATACATATGATTTACTGAAAATAATAATGCTGTAAAGAACATGAAGAAATTATCCTATCTACACATATGCTTCCAGATATATTAGCATACTAAAATAAAATATATTCTTTAGTATTAGTACTTTATTGAAAGAAGCATGATAGAATTGGGTCTTTGGTACAGAATTGTTGCATCATTGCTAAAATTGGACAAAATACATTTAAATTTGCCAGAATCAGGACATTTTCAGTTATTGTCTAAATTGTGCTTTTAAAAAATAAATGTTAAAATATTGCGGGAGGGCGAGTACAAATTAATCACTTTTAAGGCCAATAAATTGAAACCACTGAGAAATTAATCTCACATATATAAAAGGGTTGGGATGTGAAATAACTCAGCATTTGGAAATCTTGTCATTTTT
Source organism: Muntiacus reevesi (assembly GCF_963930625.1). NCBI lineage: Eukaryota > Metazoa > Chordata > Mammalia > Artiodactyla > Cervidae > Muntiacus > Muntiacus reevesi. Next base: position 30,710,804 of record NC_089261.1, read on the forward strand.
TTCTGAAATGTGAAAATAAGAATCAAAGTGACATTAGCAAAACTATTGGTTTCTAAAGCAGGATAAAACTTTGTAGGAAAAAATGGAAAGGATCAACTAGACAAAAATATAAGAGGAAAACCTGGAGGCTGGATGCTGAACCCAAGCTGTGAGGGTACTGGAATTTATTAAAAGGAATAATTCATGGGGCATTTGGAAGCAATTTTCCTGCTATATTATGCATTCATGAGTGCTACACTAGGATCCTGTGGCTACTTTGGGTCACTATACTTTCTAAAAGATGTGGACAAACTGGAAAAGATGGGAAAGGAATGGGGAAAATGAAGGGACAGAAAATAATAACCCGAGGAAAGTTTTAAAGAATTGTGTTATGAGAAGAAAAGCCCGTGGGGCAGCCTGATTGTTATTATTAGATACATGAGGTATTTTACCAGATTGCAACTAATTATTGTTTTTTCTCCACACTAGTGTTTGCTAGAACAAAAGAAAGGTGCTTAATTACAGAGCATTTAATTGTATATATACCCCCCAGTTAAATGTGTGTTTGCTTTTCCACTTCTTTGATCTAGCAAGCGGAGTGTTAGAAAGTTACCTCAGTAATCCTTAGAAGGAGAAATCTCCCTGGAGATCTGAAAATAGAACCCTCTCTTAGTTTGAACAGACTAGGTTCCTTGGTCTAGAAAAGGGTTCCTTATGTTTCTCTTGTGTTTTGCCTGGTTTTCTAGACCCGGGATATTTAGTCTTATGATCCTTACAAAGGTAGGTGTTCAACTGGAGAGAGGGGCTTGTGGAGCCCTTTGGGTTTTGAGAGTTATAAAGGCGCAGATTCAGAAATGCAAAGACAGTTTCTGAGAAATGTGGACGCAGTGCTCCCTGAGTCTGGAGGATGGTGAGGATGGCTTGGAGAGACGAGCACCAGTAGCGGATGATGAACATTCAAGCAGTGGGCATCCTTGTTCCAAGTTATTCTCAGAATCCTTTGGAGATGCAGGGACCCATCTCCTAGGTGACTGTGGAGTCACAGCTGTGGAGGACCAGCTGTCAACAGAGACACCTTCTGGCGGGGAGAAGCAATGGCAGCGTGAGGAGGATGAGAAACAGTTATGGGCAGTGAAGGGACCTCAAAGCCTGGCTGGACTCTCCTCCCAGGGTGGGTGTTCCTAACTGTAAGAGAGATGCAACCACATTTACAGCCTGTCTTGGAGAAGTAGAAATGTGGAGGAGCAGCTTGTTAACATGCAAAGATGAGAGGAGTAATGAAAAGATATAAATACAGATACATTGAAAACATTTAATTATGCACATATCATTTCTTTAAAAAGTTGTTTCTAATATGCCTAGGGATCAAATCTTCTTGTTATTAACTCTCATGGCTCCCTGAACCTCTATTTAAACTTGTAAAAATTGAAATCTTACATTTATTGCTATATAACAAAACCCTATCTACTCTCTAAAGTGTATTCCACAAAAGGAAGGCCCGTGCATCTCACTTCTGAATTTTCAGCAAAAATGCCATTTACACTCAGGATTTTCATTGACTTCTACCACGATGGTACAGTATATACATTCAAGAAGTAGTTTGGTAGGTAACATACACTCAATAAATGGGCCTTGAATATCATTCCTTAACAGTCTACAAGTTAGAGTTGAATACATCGTTTAAAAAACCTTATAGTAAAAATACTAGGCCCAGAAAGTTTCACTGATGTATCTTTCTAAACTTTTAAAGAAGAAAGCTAAATAAATAGTGATACCAGTCAGACATAAATTATTTTAGGATACGGAAAAAGGGGATAATTCCTTAGTTTTTATTTTTATTTTTTTTAAATAGTAGCATCTAATCAATGATTCCAAACCCTGGCAAGGAAACTACAAAAAAGTAACATTACAGACCAATAGTGAACATAGTTACAAACCTCCTTAATAAAATGTTAGCAATTTAAATTTAGTATATGTGTATACATGAGTGTGCATATATATACTGATATCAGATGGGGTTTTCCATATGCAGAGTTAGTTGAGCACTGAAAAACCATCAGTGTAATTTAACACACTGAGAATAAATGAGAGGGGGAAATCACATGGTTATTTTGATAGAGAAAAATCATTTGATCAAATTCACCCCACTCATGATTAAAAGCTCTGAGAACACTAGAAGCAGAAGGGAAATATCTTAAACTATAAGTAATCTATAAGAATATCTATTAAAAAAAAAACCTAGAACAAACATCTTACACAACAGTGAAATATTGAAAAGATTGCCCTTGAAATTAGGAATGAGATAAAGTTGTCACTATCAACATTGTACTAAAAATTTAGCCAGTAAAATAAGACAAGGAAAAAAGACATAACAACTGGAACAGAAGAAATAAAACAATCATTATTCAGTCATAGTTTTTGTGTGCCTAGAAAAGATAAAGAGTTCATAAACATTCAGAATTGATTTAGCAAAGTTATTGCATGTGTGTTCAATCAACAAAAATCATTTGCATTCCACCTACAAAACAACAAAAAATGGAAAAAAATTTTACCATTATAATCACATCAACAAACACCAAATATCCATGAATAAATCTATCAAAAGATGTTTAAAGACTCCACACTAGAAAATAAAATCCTCCTTAAGATGAAAGACTAAATAAATGGAGGGATAATTTATGACCCTTGGAAGTACAGTGCTAGACATTTCCAAATAGCTGCAGTATAATTAAAACAACGTGATATTTGTGCAAAAATAGAGAAGTTGAGAGCCCAGAAGTGGCCCGTAGACTGTCACCCGACAGTGGTGGGTGGTCCGATGAGCAACCCATATTTCCCTTAATACCAGAAGGACTGCCTCTGTCAGCTGCTGAGACTGATGAAGCTGCTGAGAAACCTGCTGGAAGATGCTTCCTGACTGTTGGCTATTTATGGGGATATCCTCGGCTGGAGCAACCTGGCCAGCTCAAGGTCACAGCTGTTTCTGGGGTTCACCTGCACCCAGTGACCCATCGGCCCAGCCCCTTCTCCCCCACTCCAAAAGGCCGTGGAATATGGGAGGCTTTTACTGGGGTGTTGTCACGGTTCAGTCTCTCCCTCTGTCCAGCCCTGTTTCCTTTCCATCTCTTCCACACTGGTGGGGTCCCAAGAGCACTCTTTAACAAATGTCTGGCAAACTCATCTTCATCTCAGAGTCTGCTTCGTAGGGAAGCCAAATCGCAGTAGCTAGTGCCAGGAATGTTCTAAAGAGCAGATGCTAATACGGGATTTCAGGGCTGGCTGGCTGCTGGCTGGAGGGAAGATGAAGCCGACTACTGGAAAGTCCACCACGTCATCATCCAAGTTGCAGCTGCTCGTCCAGATGTGATCGCCTTTGCTAGAGTAGAATAACAGGTGCTCTGTGTATGGCTCCTGATTGGATGAATTTGTTATTTTCTATTCTTGCTAGCAAAGAGGATCGTAAACAGTTCATGTGCAAATCAAAAGTAAGATGAGGTATCAGCTCACACCAGTCAGAATGGCCATCATCAGAAAATTCATAAACAGTAAATAATGGAAAGGGTGTAAAGAAAAAGAAATTTTTTACACTATGGAAAATAGCATGGAGGTTCCTCAGAAACTAAAAATAGAGCTACCATATGACCCAGCAATCCTACTCCTGGGCATAAAACCAGAGAAAACCATAATTTGAAAAGATACATGCACTTTAATGTTTATAGCAGCACAGTTTACAAGAGCCAAGAAATGGAAAGCACCTAAATGTCTGTTGACAGAGGAATGGATAAAAGAGATGCAGTACATACACACTGTGGAATATCACTCGGTCATAAGAAGGAACAAACTAATGCCATTTGAGGCAACATGGATGGACCTAGAGATTCTCATACCGAATGAAATGTCAGGCAAAGAAAGACAAATACCATATAATATTGCACATATATGGCATCTAAAAAAATGATGTAAATTAATTTATTTACAAAACAGAAATAGACTCACAGACATAGAAAGCAAGCTTATGGTTACCAAAGGGGGGAGGGTGTAGGGATAAATAAGGAGTTTGGGATTAACAGATGCACACTACTATATATAAAATAGATAACCAACAAGTACCTACTGTATAGCATAGGGAAACTTAAGAAAAAAGAATAAATATATGTGTGTATATATATATATATATATATATTCTTTTTCCCAATTCACTTAACATTTTTATTTCCAATATTTTGAACTCTTTATCTGGTAAATCATTCACTTCATTATTTATTTTTTATGGTTTTTCTCCTGCTCATTTGCTGAGAGCAGATCCTTTGCCATTTCTTTTTTTTTTTTAATTGGAGGACAACTGCTTTACAGTGTTGTGTTGATTTCTGCCGTACAACAACATGAATTATTCATAAGTATACAAATGTCCCCTCCCTCGTGAACCTCCCTCCCATCCTCCACCCCATCCCACCCCTCTAGGTTGTCAGAGAGGCGCTGGATTGAGCTCTCTGTGTTATACTACAAATATGGTATTTTTTGTTCTCTTTCTGACTTACTTCACTCTCTATAACAGGCTCTAGGTTCGTCCAGCTCACCAGAACTGACTCAAATGCGTTCCCTTTTATGGCCAAGTCATATTCCATTGTATATACGTACCACCACTTCTTTATCCATTCTTCTGTCGATGCCATTTCATTTTGCTTCACTTCCTCTGCATCTGTGAATTTAGGTAAAATGGTTATCTATTGTGGTCTTCAAGCCGTGTTCTTATGTGGGAACATCCCTATACACACTGTGTTTCCAAAGCCTCTGTGGGGAGAGCTAGGTTTAATGTGGATGCAGTCCTGTCTTTCCCCACGTAGGCAGGCAGCTGTCACCTTGGTGGGGTGGGGCTGAGGTGGAAGGGCTGGAGCTGCAAGCTGGTTTGAGGTGAGCCTTCCTCTCTGCTCAGTGGCCATCACTGCCTTACTGGGGGTGGTGTCTGATCACGAGTTTCTGGAGCAGAAACCCTGTGGATCCTTGCCTAACTGGGATCTGTGCCCTTAAAGTGTGTTTTCCCCTCCCCACGAGGAGATCCTTTCCATGTGCGGTGGGGGGGAGTACAGAAACCAGTGTGTGCAGGCTCCCAGTGTGGATGGGGATGGCTGTGCTGGATCTGCCTTGTCAGAGCTGTGAGCCGCTTCCAAGGCGCTGTTAGGGTCAGTGCCAGCAGGGTACCCCTGCCCACCCAGGCTCTGCCCAGATCCAGGGGTCTTCTATGTGAAGGTCCAGTCTTCTCCGCACCTGTGGCTGCACAGACCCAGTGCTGCCTTGTGACATGGAGCGAGCGGGACTCTAGTGTCTGCTCCGCTGGGGCTGGAACAACTGCAGCAAGCCTGGCAGCGACTAGAACAGACCTTTCTCTGTCCCGCCTGTGGACAAGCCAGTACATGCACCCCTAAAGGGCACAGTCCAGGCTTCCACAGCCCTCCTGTGATTCCCAGAGGTCCTCCAAGCAGCAAGGGGGCTTGCCTTCCCCACTTAGGGTTCCGAGACCGGAGCTCCCAATCTGTGGTTCTCATGGCTCACTCCCTGGGACAAGTGTCTACCCGGGCTGTCTCCCTTTTCCTCTGAGTTCCCTCCCAGGGGTCCAGGTCCCACGTGATGGTTTTTCCACTCCCTACCTGATTATCTGTGTCTTTTTCTTATAGCCTTGGTTGTACAGGAGTCCTTCTGCCTGTTTCCAGGTATCTTCCGTGAGAACTACTCCACCTGTAGATTTTTTGGATGTGTTTGTGGGAAAAAGCGAACTCCATATTCTCCTACTCTGCCATCTTAATACATCTCTAGAGTTGTGCACTTGTAATAGAGACAATGGGCTTCCAGGTGACGCTAGTGGTAAAGAACCCTCCTGCCAATGCAGAAGATGTAAGAGACTTGGGTTCAATGCCTGGGTTCAGAAGATACCTTGCAGGAGGGCACAGCAACCCACTCCTGTATCCTTACCTGGAGAATCCCATGGACAGAGGAGCCCGGCGGGCTATAGTCCATGGGGTCGCACAGAGTAGGACATGACGGAAGTGACAGCACTCACTCATACATGATAGAGACAGTATTGCTGGCAAAGTTGCAGATATCACTTCTCTGACTTTTTGCAGAAAAACCAGGTTTTTCATCTCCTGTAGTCGACAGTATTCTCTTCAGTATAGTCTGTGGGTATTGGTCTTTTTGTGTTTTCTATGTGTTTTTGAGTCAATTTTGGTCATTTATATATATCCTTGGATGAGATGACCAACAAGGACCTACTACATAGCACAGAAAACTCTGCTCAATGTTATGTGGCAGTCTGGATGGGAGAGGAGTTTGCAGGAGAATGGATGCATGGATGCATATATATGTATGGCTGAATCCCTTCGCTGCTCACCTGAAACTATCACAACATTGTTAATTGACTATACTCCAATATAAAAAAAATCTATTGCATCTTTATCTTTTCTGTTTTTTTCATTACTAATAATATGTTGATAATAACTTCTATTTTGATAAAAATAAGACTTGGCTAGATGCTATTTTACTTAATAGGCATAATTTATTTGCTATTTATTTTAATGAATTTTTACTTCTGATTTTATCTTCTACATTTTAAAAAAAAACTAGCTTTGTTCTTTTTTGTAATTTCTTGGGCTGAATGTTTAATTCAATTATTTAAAACATTCTTGAATTATAATGAATGCAAGTTTAGTCATAAATTTTCCTCTCAGTACTTCTTTGGTCTAAATCCATTACTTTTGATATATGGAGGTTCATGGCTTATATATAGAGTTCATAATCTTTGCTTTTGATTTCTCTTTAACTCATATTTTCTTTATAAATGACCTTCAAATTTTGGGATGTAGTACTTTATAGGTATGTATGCATTTTGTGTCATTTGGAGGTAATGTATGTGTACATTTTGAGTCATTTGTAGCACATATATATATGTATATACACATACATATATATACACACACACATATATGAAAGTGAAAGGCACTCAGTCATGTCTGATTCTTTGCAATCCCATGGACTATACAGTCCAAGATATTCTCCAGGCCAGAATACTGGAATGGGTAGTCTTTCCCTTCTCTAGGGGATCTTGCCAGCCCAGGGATCAAACTCAGGTCTCCCACATTGCAGTTGGATTCTTTACCAGCTGAGCCACCAGGGAAGCCCATATATATATATATATTTGGCTGGACCATGCAACATGATGGCTCTTAGTTCCCCAACCAGGGATCAAACCCATGCCTCCTTTGGTGGAAGTGTGGAGTCTTAATCACTGGACCACCAAGGAAGTCCCAGCTAATATCTAGTATATTACATTGTGGCCAGTATAAATTTTTTTTCCTGGAATTAATTGAGTTATTCATTGTGGCATTATACATGGTCGTGGTCTATTGTTGCAGGGTCAAAGAATTCGGGTTTGGGGTTCTAAGAAAATGTGTGGATTGTTAAAATTTCTTGGTGATTTTTTTTCTACAAAATTTTTTTTTTGCTATAAAATTCTGTCTATATTAGATCAATCATGTTAATTGTGTCATTTGAATTCTGTCCTCAGAATCACATTGTCCTTAATCTGGACTGATGGGAAAGGGAGGGGAGGAGAGACAGTATGGATGTGAAACTGAGGGTGATTCTACTAAATACTTCATATTTCATGCAGTACAGACCTACTCAGGGGCAAAGAGAATTATATATATATATATATTGTTATATATATTTATATATCTTGTTAATAAAACACACAGAAGAAGCAAAAAGCAAACAAATTCTATACATTTCTATTCACTTCATCTGACAGTTTCTAAAAGATGCATGTGAAAATCTCTTACTGTGAGTTGCATACTTGGATTTTGCATAATTTGGATTCTTGGAATTTGTTTCAACATTGTCATATTGATAGTACAGATGTGGCTGTCATTTTATTTTTCCAGGCTAAAGATTAAGGAGTGAACTTCCCCTGGCGATCCTGTGGTGCCTGACCATACAGGGGACATGGGTTCAATCCCTGGTCTGGGAAAATTCTGTATGCCACGGAGCAACCAAGCCCATGAGCCACAACTACTAATTTTTTAAAAAATTAATATAAACTTTTTCTGCACTTGCCTTTCCTATAGCATATGAGGCAAGAAAATTCATGATTATCATATATTCTTTAGGTAAGCTATTTCTTCCCTTGTTGAGTTTAGTCTCCTAATGAAGTCATCAAAGGCATTCCTCATTTCTGCTAGGTCTTTTAGATTTCTAGAACGTCTTTTGATTCTTTCTTAGAAGACCCATCTGTCTGTTTATATCACCCACTTGTTTTCACCTGTTGCTACTTCCCCCATAAGAGCCTTTATCACATTAATCAGGGTTATTTATTTAACTTTATTTATTTAATTTTGGCTGTGCCATGTAGCTTGCACAATCTCAGTTCTCTGACGAGGCACTGACAGAACCTGGGCCACAGCAATGAAATCACCGAGCCCTAATCACTGGGCTGCCAGGGGATTCCCTAATCACTGTTATTTTAAATTTCCTGTTTGAGAATTCAAATACCTGCACCATATCTGAATCTGGACTGATGCTTGTTTTGTTTCTTCAGATGATTTTTTTCTTACTTTTTAGATTGCCTTGTCATTTTTTCATGAAATCAGAACATGTTTTACTGGCTAATGGGGAGTGAGGGGACAGGCCTTTAGTTCCGAGCTAATCTGGTTAGGATTTGGGCTTTTCTTACTGTTTGCTGTGGTTTGAGTGACAAGGCTTCAGATTCTTCTTGTGTCATGTATTTTTTCCTCCTTGGACTGTAAGTACTTCTCAGAGAGAGTCTGCTTGCTTACAATTGTAATCCACTATTATTATTATTAATCATTTTTATTATAAGATATGGGTGAGAGTATGGAAGAGGGCATGGCAACCCACTCCTGTATCCTTGCCTGGAGATTTCCATGCATAGAGGAGCCTGGCAGGCTACAGTCCATGGGGTGGCAAAGAGTCGGTCATGACTGAGCGACTAAACACAGCACAGCACATGGGTGAGAGAGCGCATTCTGTAAACTTCCCATTAAATCTCTTTCATGGGGACTTTACCTCTGATTGTGACCTTCAGGAGTGACTTTTCCTGTATAGCTTCTCCTCTTAGAAGGACAGGAAGGCTGGGGGTGGTGGGGGTGGGAAGAGGAACACCCTTCACACACAACCCTGGGACCAGGGCCTGGTGCATTCCTTTCCCCCATGGAGTAGGCTCTTGTTAGAGAGAAGTCTTGGGCATCTGTCCCAAAGCTCACTCTTCCCTCCTGCTGTGATATCCACTAAGGGACCTTTCTCCAAACTTCACCATGACAGTCAGGGAGGTCCCTGGAAGTGAAGTCCAGGAAGCGTGGTGCTTACTAAGCCCTCAGCACCCAGGAGGGTCTCACTCATATTAGTCCACATTCTGCCTCCAATAGTTTTACAAAAGCACGTGTAAGAGTCCCTATCCATTTACAGCTTTGGGGGCTTCCACTGCAGGTGAAAGAAAGCAAAATCGCTACTTGTTCTGTCATGTCCAACTGATGGCAACCTCATAGACTGTAGTCCACTAGGCTGTTCTGTCCATGGAAATCTCCAGACAAGAATCCTAGAGTGGGTTGCTGTTTTCTTTTCCAGGGGATCTTCCCAACCCAGGGATCAAACCTGGGTCTCCTGCATTGGCAGCCAGGTTCTTAACCATCTGAGCCGCCAGGAAAGTCCAGGCCAGATCTCAGTTAGGAAGCTCTAGATTTGACAGTCTTCCCAGAATTTCAGATGGAGGTTTTCACCACAGACTTCGTACTCTGAAAGGTTTAAGGAAAACCACTGCTTTTCAGTTTGTTCAGCTTTTTCTTGCCTTAAATACAGAAATTACAAATTCTGGGCTCTTCTGAGCTCTCTGCATCCCAAACTAGAGTTCCTTAATCTAAGCTCTCATTGTAAGTATACTTGTTTTGGGTCTCATTTAATGCTTTTCATGTTACAGTTTACCTTACTTGATTTTTAATTTATCATTTGTTTAATAAATCCTTCGATGTTTTGTTATTGATAGCCTTTTAATGTGACTTTGTTTTTGTCTTATTCCTTCTGAAAGGCACATAGCTGGATTTGTTTTTTTAATCCAACCTAGTGGCTGCCTTTTAGTAGGACAACTCAACATATAACTGCTGTATCATCACTGTTACTTTGTGTTGTGAGGATTCTGACCTTGATTTCCCAAATTCATGATTTGTTTTTAGCAGTCTATTTTTAATTACCTTTATTAACATTCTCTTAATATACAGAAATCATTTTGTGGCTGTTTTATTTTTTTTTTATTTTTTGGATTCTCTGCTCAATTCTTTGAAACATCTTCTTGTATTAGTTTAAAAATTCTTTTATAAAAATATTTTTTAATGGAGTATACTTGATTTACAATGCTATGTTAGTTTTAGGTTTACAGCAAAGTGAATCAGTTATATATACATATATTTTTTAAATTTCCTTTTTAACCTTTTCTCTATATACAAATATCATTCTCTTGTTGTTTTACATTAAAAATATTATATATATATATACACACACACACTATTATATATATATGAAACAGACAACTAATAAGAACCTACTGTACAGCACTGGGGACTCAACTCAATACTATATGTCCACTCTGATTTTAGATTCTTTTCCCACATAGATCATTACAGAGTACTGAGTTGAGTTCCGTGTTATAGAGTAGATTTTAATTAGTTGTCCATCTTTTATGTATATAGCAGTGTATATATGCCACCCCCAGTCTCCCAATTTCTCCCTCCCTCCTTTCTCCCTTGGTAACCAGAGTTCATTTTATACATCTGTGACTCTATTTCTCTTTTCTAATTAAGTTCATTTGTAGCATTCTTTTTTGGATTCCACCTATAAGTGATAATATTTGTTTTTTTCTATCTGCCTGCCTTTGCTTAGTATGACAATCCATGTTGCTACAAATGGCATTATTTTGTTCCTACTTATGACTGAGTAGTATTTCATTGTATATATGTATCACAGCTTCTTTATCCACTCTTCTGCTGATAAAGTGTCAATGTAGTCTATTTTTAGTTTCCTTTATTAATTTACAAACATCATTTTGTTGCTGTTTTACATTAAAAAAAATTTGCTCTCTGCTCATTTTTTAAAGTGTTGTGTTGTGTTTGAAGTCTTGTGTTATTTTAAGAATCCATTTTTATTTCCTTATTTATACCTGGGGAATGTGTCACCCAGGTGGTGAGAGGTTAACAATGAATCCTATTACCAGTTGGCAACCAGCATGGGCTGGAAAGCTAACCACAGATTGAATGACTTTATTTGGATACCTCCAGGCTTGTCAGCTCTTAAAGAGGGAACAGTGAGAGACATTCTTCTCCTGGCTTCCTGGTCCCCTGGCCAGTCCTCCTTAGGGGAATAGGATGGGTAACAGCTTTATGCTTTTCCCAGAACCATGATCAGAAAGCAGACAGGGATGTTTCTCCATGAAAGCCACAGCTTGGGATGTCATCACCTGAGTCTCCCCAGCAGGCTGTCCTTTCAGACTGCAAAGCCTTGTGATGGATTCTGCTTCTGGCGGGGTCCCTTGGAAAGAGCACCTTGTACAAGAGGCTATGTGACCTCTTGCTTCTCCCTAAGCTGTGGCCCTTGGCCCCAACTTCTTAGAACACATACACAATCAGACGACTAGAGGAAATTTTCTTTTTTAAAATAAGGATTCATTAGTAGCTTAGAAAGCCATCTTTATAGACTCTTTTGCTGGTTGTTAACTTTTTTCCATCTTCTTGAATAAAAAAGTTAGACAAGCAACACTTTCATATACTGAGATCTGCAAACTTGCAGCATTGTGAAGCTGATGAAAACTAAAGAATATTCAATATTTTATCCTCTATAAGTAAAAGAATTCCTCACATTTGAATTAACTAAAGTAAAAACGTGTACCTGTATGTATTAGACAAACTTTTCGACTCTTTTTTGCATCTGGCCAAGTGAAATCACTCAAATCAAGGCTGCCCTATTTATTCACAAAAAAATGTTATCCTGATAAATTGTGAAAATGAAGAGACCTATTTATTGAAATACACTTTGTCCTACTTGTCAATGTGGAGAATGTAAAATATATTGCTTCAGAAACAACAGAAATAGCATAAAATTTGCTGAGCTTCATTCACACGTTAACAGTTGAGCTTTTTTGACCTCCTTAAATCTTGGCACACTTCCTGCTTCTTGGCCTTTCTCATCTTCCAGATCAATTCCCATGTGGAGACACAAATTTGTTAAAAGCAGCATTTAAGTGTTCATAATGAAATCAGTGGGACTGCATTAGATGCTCTCTATTATAAAATCTGAAATGTATTCTTCCACTGGTCGAATAAAGCCTCTTTTGCTTTTTGTTATTCCATCAGTAACACTGTACCTGGTTTGGCATTTGGAGAAGACATTGTTTGTCTTGGTTTTCAAATGGAAACAATTAACTCTATCAACTGCACATATTTTTTTCTTACAATTATACCAACCAAATGGAATAAAGGAAGAACTATTTCTGGAATTCTTTTATTTCTTTGAGAAAACAAACTCAGACAGAAACACAAGCAAACAAAACCCCATAATCTTCCAAGGGATGTAGACTTATGTCTCAAGTATAGTATTTATCTGTTTTTGTACGTTTGTCTTTCAAAATACGTATCATTACATTCTAGATTAGAAAAAAGGCAAATATTTTATCCTTATGAAATTCAAATGTATGATTCATCTGGAAGTTTTCCAAACTCCATGGATAGAGATTTATATTAAATAGCTAGGAATTCTGACGGTGTTGTGTCATATATATTTCTCCAGTACTTAGGAAGATAAAATCTTTAGCTCATATATCTAGTGGAAGAGATTCCCCAGGAGTGCTCCGCATTCAACCTGTTCTTCCTCTTTGAATACTCCCAGCGCGATCCTGTCCACTGCACGCACATACTCTTAATCTGTGCATCGGGCTTCCAGCGGCTTAGCAAGCAGCTGCGCTCATGGCAGCACAGGTGGAATTTCCTTGAGTAACACTGATTTGTGTTAGAACAACGATTTTTTCCCAGTATTTTTTAAAATTGAAGTATAGTTTATTTATAGTGTTGTATTAGTATCAATTGCACTCATCTCACACACTAGTAAAGCAATGCTCAAAATTCTCCAAGCCAGGCTTCAGCAATACGTGAACCGTGAACTTCCAGATGTTCAAGCTGGTTTTAGAAAAGGCAGAGGAACCAGAGATCAAATTGCCAACATCTGATGGATCATCGAAAAAGCAAGGGAGTTCCAGAAAAATGTATATTCCTGCATTATTGACTATGCCAAAGCCTTTGACTGTGTGGATCACAATAAACTGTGGAAAATTCTGAAAGAGAGGGGCACACCAGACCATCTGACCTGCCTCTTGAGAAACCTATATGAAGGTCAGGAAGCAACAGTTAGAACTGGACATGGACCAACAGACTGGTTCTAAATAGGAAAAGGAGTACGTCAAGGCTGTATATTGTCACCCTGCTTATTTAACTTCTATGCAGAGTACATCATGAGAAATGCTGGGCTAGATGAAGCACAGGCTGGAATCAAGATTGCCAGGAGAAATATCAATAACCTCAGATATGCAGAAGATACTTCCCTTATGGCAGAAAGTGAAGAGGAACTAAAAAGCCTCTTGATGAAAGTGAAAGAGGAGAGTGAAAAGTTGGCTTAAAGCTCAACATTCAGAAAACTAAGATCATGGCATCTAGTCCCATCACTTCATGGGAAATAGATGGGGAGACAGTGGAAACAGTGTCAGACTTTATTATTGTGGGCTCCAAAATCACTGCAGATGGTGACTGCAGCCATGAAATTAAAAGACGCTTAGTCCTTGGAAGGAAAGTTATGACCAACCTAGATAGCATATTAAAAAGAAGAGACATTACTTTGCCAACAAAGGTCCATTTAGTCAAGGCTATGGTTTTTTCAGTAACCTTGTATGGATGTGAGAGTTGGACTGTGAAGAAAGCTGAGCGCCGAAAAATTGATGCTTTTGAACTGTGGTGTTGAAGAAGACTCTTGAGAGCCCCTTGGACTGCAAGGAGATCCAACTAGTCTATCCTGAAGGAGATCAGTCCTGGGTGTTCATTGGAAGGACTGATGCTGAGGCTGAAGCTCCGGTACTTTGGACACCTCATGCGAAGAGCTGACTCATTGGAGAAGACCCTGATGCTGGGAGGGGTTGGGGACAGGAGGAGAAGGGGATGACAGAGGATGAGATGGCTGGATGGCATCACCAACTCAATGGACATGAGTTTGAGTAAACTCCGGGAGTTGGTGATGGACAGGCAGGCCTGGCTTGCTGCGATTCATGGGGTCGTAGAGTTGGACACGACTGAGCAACTGAACTGAACTGACTGATTAGTATCAAGTGTACAACAAAGTGACTCAATTATATACATGTATGTGTATTTTTTCAGATTATTTTCCTTTATGCCAGTGCCATTTTTATTTATTAAAAAAATTTAGGTGCAAAATTACCTAACAAATACTATTGAGATAGAGACAGTCAATTGTGGATAGAAATTGGTTGGCAGTCACGTTCTGGACAAAATTTGTTCAGGGAGCGATTTACATTAACAAATACCATAAATAATTTCTTGGGTCCGTTTTACTGCTATGTTAATAAGGTTACCTAAAAGAAATTAATATAGCACAGAACTGAAATAACGATGGTGTGTTATTTTGGAATCACAATGTTACTTTGAAAGAGATTTACTCTCAGTGCAAACTCATTACAGTGTGCTTAATCTGTTTTAAAGACATGCAGTGTTTTACAGCAATTCAAAATCAACATGTTCTTTTGCTCATCATACGTTTTAAATGCAAGTCTGGACTTTTAATCTCCCACTTAAAGTTCTTCAGTAGCTCTCATAGTCTTCAGAATAAAGTGAAAATAAAACCTTAGGCATGCTGTTCAATGTTCTTCATTACCTGGTTTTACTCTCCTCTTGGCTTCATCTTCACTTTCCATTCCCCCCTGATGCTCCAGCCATGGTGTAGTTCTGAATACCTTTGGGACTCATATTCAATTCATATGTTCATGTACCTCCTCTTTAGGATAAAAATACCTGCACTCGAAGAACTTCTATCCTGCTAAATTCTAATTATTCCACAATGCTCATCTCCTTTGGGCAACACTCATGACTCCCCCCGCCTGTGCTGTGCCCTCTGAGTTCTATTCCCTTACTTTGTCTGTTTCCCTTACTTTGGATGCCTTCAGTGTTAAGTAAAACTTCTTACTAGTTTTTATATTTCAGTTGACTCCACAAATGTTTGGCCCAGAGTAGATATTTGGAATAAATTTTTATTAAAAGAAAAATAGACTAAAAGTGAGATATGTGTCATTTCATCAGCCTTAATGAGTCATTTTCTTACTAAAAATAAATGATATCTGTTGCTATTGTTCTAACCCTCTATCATTTCCACCTTCACCAACTTTCAATAACTGGATCCTAGGTTTCAGTAATTCACAAATAAAGTATAGGAAACAGTTGGATTTATCACAATTGATAATTAAAAAAAGTGGAACAAAATAATAACACAAAAATCTTTATCAAAAGTGCAGCTAATTATTTTGTCTTTGGATTAACAGTATTTACTTGGTACTATCAATTTCAACTAATGAGATCTCCTGTTATTGACACTTGGTGACTTATATATGAGGTTGAAAAATATCCAGAAAGTCTCAAAAGAAAGCACTTTAATAGTATTAGCTTTCTACTAATGTTTTTAGAATCTATCTATATCTGCCTCCTGAGAAATCTGTATGCAGGTCAAGAAACAGCAGTTAGAACTAGACATGGAGCAACAGACTAGTTCCAGATTGGGAAAGGAGTACAGGCTGTATATTGTCACCCTGCTTATTTAACTTATATGCAGAAAGCATCATGCAAAATGTTGGGCTGGATGAAGCACAAGCTGGAATCGAGATTGCCAAGAGAAATATCAATAACCTCAGATACACAAATGACACCACCCTTATGGCAGAAAGTGAAGAACTAAAGAACCTCTTGATAAAAGTGAAAGAGGAGAGTGAAAATGTTGGCTTAAAACTCAACATTCAGAAAACTAAGATCATGGCATCTGATCCCATCAATTCATGGCAAATGGGTGGGAAAACAATGGAAACAGTGAGAGACTAATTTTTTTGTGTGTGGGGGCGGGGCTCCAAAATCACTGCATATGGTGACTGTAGCCATGAAATTAAGACACTTGCTCCTTGGAAGAAAAGCTATGACCAATCCAGACAGCATATTAAAAAGCAGAGACATTACTTTGTCAACAAAGGTCCATCTAGCCAAAGCCATGGTTTTTTTATTAAAGTTTATTGTCAATTACTTAGTTTTCAGAAGAAGGTTTTTGTATTTAAATGCTGGAAACATTGTTTTATGATGCAAGGTAAAGATGAAAGTGAAGGGAAGGGAGAGAAGACGGCAAGTGTTATTGGTCTCTGAACATATGAGAGGGCTGGGACTCAGAGCTGGTGATGGACAGCAGGAGAAAAGGAGAAGAAA
Organism: Muntiacus reevesi; assembly: GCF_963930625.1. Taxonomy (NCBI): domain Eukaryota; kingdom Metazoa; phylum Chordata; class Mammalia; order Artiodactyla; family Cervidae; genus Muntiacus; species Muntiacus reevesi. Next base: position 30,727,348 of record NC_089261.1, read on the forward strand.
TGTTTTCTTTTAGCTGAAATGGAAGGAGAAAAGCAAAGTACTTCTCTTCAGTACATTGTTGAATGAATGTAGAGTGAATGATGACTTCTGCTTTCTCGTCTGTTGAAAGCGAATAAAGACAGAGGTGTGGGGGCGGGGAGTGAGTATCATGGAGAGTGTATGAAATAACCATGGAAACCAGAGCAAACATAATAAGGCCCATCTACCATAAATGCCATTAAAGCTATCCTGATAAGTAATTGACAGGAATTTTCCACTCAGTTTTGGAGAAAGCAGGTGATGGGCTTCACACAGGATTGGAATTTTGTCCAGGAAAGGTAGCATTGCAGTGCAGGATATTGATAAGAAAGATATTGATAAGAAAGATATTCTTGGAAACTGCCCAACCACAGTTTGCATCACCTTGTCAGCCATTGAAAACCAACCAAATATTCAAGCCAAGAATAACTAGCCTGCCGGCCTTGTTTTCGGCCCTCTGCACACTTGGTTCTATTACCCTCATCCTCTCACGGTCTGTTGTGCATCCTCAAGGTCTGGACAACACCGACCCTGGGAATTTTGTGTCATTGGTGTCCCTCTTATTCTACTTACAGCTAACTTCCTCAATGCCCTTCTTGCTCCCTGTTTGTCTCTCCCATCATTCTCTCCAGATGATTCAAGTGCTCATTCTACAAAACAAATCCAGTTGCATGATTCCCTTCTCTTAAGACACTTCCCTCTTTATCTCAACCTATAAAATAGACATCATTGTCAATGAGGCCCTTCATTGTCTGGTCCATGAACCCGCCCAGCTTCATTTTCTGTCACTGTCTTTCTTGAATTGTGAATTGTTTAGGTTCCAGAAAAATAAAACTCTACGGAAATATGTGCACACCGTGTATTGTACATCTATGTCTTGACACGCATCTTTTCACTAGTTAGTAATTCCCTTGGTCATTCTGGTACAGTCATCTATAAAACCCAACTCAGACACCAAAGAGAAATGGCAATGGCAATGAAATGGCATTGGAAATGGCAATGCCAAGTGAAATGGCAATGGAAATGGCAATCGTTCCCATGCTCTAAGGTAGTTAATCACTGCGGATGGTGATTGCAGCCATGAAATTAAAAGACGTTTACTCCGTGGAAGGAAAGTTATGACCAACCTAGACAGCATGTTAAAAAGCAGAGACATTACTTTGCCAACAAAGGTCCATCTAGTCAAGGCTGTGGTTTTTCCAGTGGTCATGTACGGATATAAGAATTGGACTGTGAAGAAAGCTGAGCGCCGAAGAATTGATGCTTTTGAACTGTGGTGTTGGAGACCTTTGAGAGTCCCTTGGACTGTAAGGATATCCAACCAGTCCATCCTAAAGGAGATCAATCCTGGGTGTTCACTGGAAGGACTGATGCTGAAGCTGAAACTCCAATACTTTGGCCACTTCATGCGTGGAGTTGACTCATTGGAAAGGACCCTGATGCTGGAAGGGATTGGGGGCAGGAGGAGAAGGAGATGACAGAGGATGAGATGGCTGGATGGCATCACCGACTCAATGGGCATGAGTTTGTGTAAACTTCGGAAGTTGGGTCTACACCAGGGAGGCTTGGTGTACTGCGATTCATGGTGTTGCAAAGAGTCGGACACAACTGAGCGACTGAACTGAACTGAACTGAAGGTCGTTAATCACTCTCTCCACAGGGAGCTATGAGTACCACATATATGTCTTTTGTTGTAATGAAAAAACTCTAGTGCTACCCTGATAGCGCCACTATTCCCTGCTTTTAGCTAATATTCTATTCTTACATGAGACTTAAAAGCATTGAGATTGTCATACTAATTGAAGAAAGCCAGACAGAGAAAGACAAATATCATGTGATATCATTTACATGTAGAATCTAAAAAAATGATATGAACTTATTTACAAAATTGAAATAGACCCACAGACATAGAAAGCAAACTTGTGGTTACCAAAGAGAAAAGTGGGGGGAATGGATAAATGAGGAGATTGGGATTAACATTCATAACTGCTATATATAAAATAGATGAACAACAAGGACCTACTGTATAGCACAGGGAACTATACTCAGTATTTTGTAACAACTTATAAGGGAAAAGAATATGAAAAAAATATATATATATGCATATATAACTGAATCATTTTTCTGTATACCTGAAAATAAGACAACATTGTAAATCAATAATACTTTGATTAACTATATATATAAAGAAAAAAAAGCAATGCTTTCACCATTCGTTTAACCTAACAGGAAACTATTATATTGTTTTTGCACAGAACAGTTTTCTGAATTATATCTATTGGACCTCTAGACTCATGTATGGAATATTTATAGATATAGCATAAAAACATTTTCTGGTCAAACATGTTTTGGGGAAACTAGATTAATAACATTGGTTCAGCAACATTGAAATGTTTATTTAAGACAACAGAACATTTAATCTGCTAGGGTACTTTATAAGTCTTAGAGGATATGATAGATGAAAATTTCCAAACTTTTAGGCATTGACATTTTCTTTATTTTCCCATTAAGCACACTGAGGGCTAATGAAGCAGACAACCTACTTTAGGAAGTGCAAGAGAATTGCATCCAAACATTTTATTCTGGTCCTACTTTTTCTAACCCAACTTAAAGCTTTGGTCACTTTTCTGTTGCCTTCTCTCTTCCCGCATGCTAGCTTCAGAACTAGATCTTCATCTTTGTGCCCTCATTCCCTCTGCTAATGCTGCTAACCTAGAACAAATGTCCTTCTCCTCTGCACCAGGACTGTACAGAAACTCTATTGATGTCTGAACCACCAGGGAAACCCAAAGTAAGCTTTAAAAATTAAATTAGAGAAGGGGCTTCCCTGGTGGTCCAGTGGTTAAGAATCTGCCTGCCAATGCAGAGGACACAGCTTTAATCACCAGTCTAAGAAGATCCCACATGTGTGGGATGACTAAGCCCATGGGCCTAGCTACTGAAACCCGTCCACCCTGGAGCCTGTGATCTGTAATGAGAGAAGCCGTTCAGGCACAGTCCAGGCACAGAAGTGAAGAGTAGCCCCCAACTCTGCACAATTAGAGAAAGCCTGTACACAGCAAGGGAGACCCAGGGCAGCCAATAAATAAAAATAAATTTTTAAAAATTAGATTAGAGAGAGATGTTTAAAATGCACAGCAAGCTTATGTCTAGAATAGTGTATAATAAACGCTAATGAGAGTTATCTTTGGAAAAAAACAGTTTATGTAAATTAGTACATAGGCCATTATTGTTAGGTGATTGAATCAAATAAAACAAATATTCATCTTGATTTCTAAGGATGGTGTCACAAAAATGAACAGATTCTGATTACTTCTCTGTAACGATTTAAGAAGACTTCTTGCCTAAATATTCATGTTTAGAATATTTAAACCTTGATAGTTGTCTTTTGTTCAAAGTAAATCTTTTCTTTTTTAAAAAACATATACACTACCATGAAACTCCACTCACCATAAAAAACTAAGAAAACATTCCAGAAATATTGCTTTCTGTTACCAAAATACTGTCTGTGCCCCACTTCTTTAGAATAATTTTGGTGACTATGATTCTAGTCCCTGTCTCTAAGAAGAGATGCATGATTTTGAGAAGAAAACAATGTATCTAGGGCATTTAAAATAATCTTTGGAGAGATGGCTCATGAAAATACAAAAATAGAAATATATACTAGTGAAATAAAACCAGAAACTATGAGGTGCAAGAAAAAAAAAAAAAAGGCACAGAAAGTTTAAATAGTTATTTAATGATAACGTGACGAGCTTAGTTTGCTTCATGAACCTGATTTTAAATCTCATTTTAAAACCATAATAATTTCATGAAGCTCATGGCTTGCTTTCTATAGCTTACTTTTAAATATTTGTACTACAATCATACATTTACTTGCTAATTCTCCTAAACAGTTGCTAAGATAGGATCTTCTTAGTCATCATCTCTCACATTAGAGACAAAAATTGTAAGGAGAATTTGCTTGTGGGCAAATAGAAAACCTTTCCAACAAAGACACAGATTTTGAATCCACAATATGCATTTTTGGAACTTCCAGCTAATCTAGCTTTATACTAGAAAACCTAGAGAAATAAATTCTTAATATCATTCATAGATAATACTTTTCCAATACTAGTTGTTTACCTAGGTCTTAAAAAGAAGTAGCTAATAAGCAAAAATAAATGAATGCTGACATTGGTTACAAGTTTCTAAAAGAGGTTTCAGGGTTGCTTTTTAAACTGATATGACACACCTGGTTACCAGGAGAAGACAGCTGCTGTTATGAACTTTGAAGGTGTGAACTCCTGGTTGAGGGACGGGAGACTGACCTCTTCCCAGACCCGCAACTCTGCTAACAGGAGCATCCCAAACTGGTCAAGAGGCAATTATAACTTTGCTTAGACTTGGTAAAAACTGCACATACTTTTGGCGGAGATTCTATTTTCCTGGAAGATTTGCAGACCTGAGTGACTGTTCATCTACCTCTGCCCCAGGAGCTATCATTGTTGTTTCAGAGGAGCATTTGGCTTTGAGCGGTAGGAACACGCTGACCTGTCACATGCGAACTGCAAGACAGAAGAATGAATAACTCAACACACAGAGGAAAGTCAGGAATGAACAAGAGAGAGTGAGTGGGTACATGATACGAAAAAAAATCTATGCTTATATATATTTTAAAATAACTGGAAAATTTTAATTAGGGGCAGAATTTAGGTACTAAGGTACCTAAGCAATTAGGTAACTGCTTAGATACTAAGCAATTCTTCATTTTGCTAGGTATGAAAATGAAGTTGTTGTGACATGTGAAGGTGGTTATGGCTTGCAGAGCAGAGATGCCTATGGGGGCACATATTGAAATAATAGTGGGAGGGGGGATCAGGATGGGGAACACATGTAAATCCATGACTGATTCACGTCAATGTATGGCAAAAACCACTACAATATTGTAATTAGCCTCCAACTAATAAAAATAAATGAAAGAAATAAATAAGAAAAATAATATGACACCTTTAGATAACATTTAAAAAGGCATATGCAAAACAAATGTTCAATTATTGATAACTATTTTATATTTGTTATAAGGGGATTGCTGCATTGTTTAAATCCCAGGTCTACATCTTTCTAACTTAAGAGTTTGTCTTTCAAACCGTCACCTTATCTACACTAACTCTTCTAGATTGAAAAAAAAAAATGGCTTCAGTATAAATACGCCCCCTTAGAAAAGAAATAAATAAGACACAAACTGATCTATGGATGACAATTTCTTCAAAACATCTATCTGAATGTAAGTGAGGGAAAGTCACTCAGTCATGTCTGACTCCTTGTGACCCCATGAACTGTCTATGGAATTCTCTAGGCCAGAATACTGCAGTGGGTAGCCTTTACCTACTCCAGAGAATCTTTCCAACCCAGGGATCGAACCCAGGTGTCCCACATTGCAGGTGGATTCTTTACCAGCTGAGCCACAAGGGAAGCCCAAGAATACTGGAGTGGGCAGCCTGTTCTTTCTCCAGCGAATCTTCCCACCCCAGGAATTGAACTGGGGTCTCCTGCATTGCAGGCGGATTCTTTACCAACTGAGCTATCAGGGAAGACCCTATCTGAATGGAAGAAATTTGGCAAAAATCAGTGATCTTGATATTGTTGATATTTGGACGAGCCTTAGTAATGAAACTGTGTACAGACCCCTGTGTACTTGTCTTTTGAAGGAAAAGGCTGACTCAAGAGTTAATGATTATGGACTTCCCTAGTGGTGTAGTGGATAGGAATCTGCCTGCCAATGCAGGGGATGAGGGTTCGATCCCTGGTCTGGAAGATTCTACAGGCCTTGGAACAACTAAGCCCACAAACCACAACTACTGAGCCCACATGCCACAATTACTGAAGCCCACGCATCCTAGAACCTGTGCTCCACAAGAGAAACCACAGCAGTGAGAAGTCCACACACTGCAACCATAGAGTAGCCTTTGCTCGCCACAACCAGAGAAAAATCTGCACAGCAAGAAAGACCAGCACAGCCAAAAACAAATAAATAAATAAAATTATATATATATATATATATATATAACATATATAAATAAAATAAATAAATAAAAACACTCCTTTTTTAAAGGAGTTAATGATTAGGAGATGTGAAGATGTAGAAACAAAGGACAGCTATTGGACTGGAGAACTGGTAACAATTTAGACTACAAATCTGCCACACAGAACCCCCAAACTCCCAGTTTCTTATAAGAAATAGATAATGGTTTCAAGTTATTTTTACAGATAGCAGATCCCCATCAGCTGAAAACCACAAGCACACAGACCCTGACTAGTTGAAACCAGAGGGTTGATGACGCTTGAAACTTCACCTTAGTGCCAACCAATCTGATACTGTGCATGATTTGATCACGCATCCTGCAGTTCCCTCCCTCACCATCCCTAAAACCCCTTCCCTAAAGCTATCGGGACTTCAGGACTTTTGACCATAAGCTGCCTGATTCCTTGTTGGTACCTGCAATAAACTCTGCACTTTCTACTGGTGTTAGTAGATTGGTTTTTCTGTGCATGGGTAAGTGAACCCAAGTTTGATTCAATAAAGATAACACTAAATAATCACTAAGTTTACTTGTTTTTTGCTAAGGTGTGTTCTTAAAGTACGGTTATAGCATCATGTCATTTACAAAGAGGTAAGTTGAGTGCTGAAAAATTGGTGCTCTTGAACTATGGTGTTGGAGAAGACTCTTGAGAATCCCTTGGACTGCAAGGAGATCCAACCAGTCTATCCTAAAGGAGATCAGTCCAGGGTGTTCATTGGATGGACTGATGCTGAGGCTGAAACTCCAGTACTTTGGTCACCTCATGCGAAGAGTTGACTCATTGGAAAAGATCTTGATGCTGGGAGGGATTGGGGGCAGGAGGAGAAGGGGATGACAGAGGATGAGACGGCTGGATGGCATCACTGACTCAATGGGCATGAGTTTGAGTAAACCCCAGGAGTTGGTGATGGACAGGGAGGCCTGGCGTGCTGCGATTCATGGGGTCGCAAAGAGTCAGACACGGCTGAGTGACTGAACTGACTGACTGACTGACTTAAGTAATTCTTTCTCTCTCTCTCTTTTTTTTTGACTTAAGACATACAGTATATCTAATTTATCTAAAAACTTTATGATATGATCTTGGTGGTTTTACACTGAATATTCTGGCAAAACATTAAAATCTGGATAACCATATACCTTCAAGCACAGATAGTTCCTCTCTATAAGGTTAGGGCTGAGGTGGACTGTCAGATATTCAGTGGCCTTTGATTGTTCTGAACTGTTTTCTCAATTAGGTGAAACAATACAATGTTCAAATTCATAAGTAGGAGTTTCTTACTCATATTTCTACTTTTATCTTCTCAAAATTATATCACACTTAATGGGTTTTTGTTGTATACAAATGTTATTTTGGGTGCTATGAGCTATTATTAAATATACAATTTACAGTCACACAAAAATATTGCCCAGTTTCCAAAATCAGGCACAGTTAGGTGCATAGTTCTCTCAATCATTTATTAGGAAAGTGATTAACAGATTTGGAAAAGTCATATGATGACTCCGGATCTTTATCTATAATTTGTTATAAGAATAGGGAGTTCGTGCTTGTTAAGTCCCTTCAGTCGTATCTGACTCTTTGCAGTGAACAGTAGCCCGCCAGACTTCTCTGTCCATGGGTTTCTTCAGGCAAGAATACTGGAGTGGGTTCCATGCCTCGCTACAGGGGATCTTCCCAACTCTTGGATCGAATTCACATCTCTATGTCTCCTGCATTGGCAGGTAGGTTCTTTACCCTAGCACCAGCTGGAAAGCCCTGTAAGAATAGTATTAAATTCATAAATGTGTAGAGGAGATAATAAACTTGTGTAGCACATGGAAAACAGTATGCCCTCAATCAATGATGACAATCATTATTATTGCTATTATGTGGAACAGAAAGAAAAATTAAGTGAAAAATGATTCACATATTAGTTAATCTTTAGGACTAATCCAGAGTTGGAGGTAAAGATTCTGAATCTATTACTAGAATAGTCTCTTTTACTTCAACTGCCTATATGGCAGTCAGAATTCTGTACAAACCAGGTCTATGTCTAAAACATAAGCTGCTTTAACTCACCTATGTGCAACTAGAACTGGAGTTTTAATGTTCTAATAAGACATTAAAGATAACATAATCCCATCTCTTCCCTTTCAATTCTATTATCCCAAGGAAGTAAATTCCCTCTCTGAGCCTCTGGTATTTCATAGAAAAAAAGGTGTTAAAATAACTTGCAATCAGAGTGGAAACAAATGAAATATAGAAAAAAGAAAAGAAAAGAAAAGATTGGTTAAACTAAGAGCTGGTGTTTTGAAAAAGATAAATAAAATTAATAAATATCCAGCTAGATTCATCAAGAACAAAAGAAGGCCTAGTTAAAAAAAAAAAAGGCAAGTTACAACTGATATCACTGAAATACAATCATAGGGTGATATTATGAACAGTTATATGCCAGTAAATTGGACAACCTAGAAGAAATATATAAATTCCTAAGACTTTTAAGACTAAATCAGAAAGAAAGAGAAAGTCTGAACAGACCAATTACTATTAATGAAATTAAATCAGTAATCAAAAAAATTCCAAACAAATAAAAAATATGGCTTTACAGGGGAATTCTACCAAACATTTAAAGATGAGTTAAAACCTATCTTTCTCAAATTATTCCAAAAAATTGAAGAGGAAGAAACTCTTCCAAACATATACACAGAGACTGGTATTACCCTGAAACTCAAACCAGGAAAATATACCACAAAAAAGAAAATTCCAGACAATGTCCCTAATATACATAGATGAAAAATCTTCAACAAAATGTTATTAAACAAAATTCAACCATATACTAAAAGGATGATATATCATGATCAATTAGAATTTATTCCACGGATGCAAGAATGGATCAATATTCACATCAATCAATGAAATACACCACATTAACATAACAAATAATAATAAAAATCACATGTTTATCTCCATAGATGTAGAAAAGTATTTGACAAAATTCAAAAATCCATTCATAATAAAAACTCTCAACAAAGTTGGTACAAAGGAAACATATCCAAAAATAATCAAAACAGTTAATGACAAACTCACAGGTAATATGCTCAATGATGAAAAGATGAACGCCTTTCATGTAAGATCAGGAAGAAGACAAAGATGTCCACTCTCACCACTTCTGTTTAACAAAGTATTGGAAGCCCTAGCCACAGCAATCAGAGAAGAAAAAGAAATGAAAAGCAGTGAATGTGAAAAGGAAGGAAAAACAACTTACTATTTGCAGATGATACGGTATCATATATATAAAACCCAAAAGACTCCACTGCAAAACACTTAGAACTAAGAAATGAATTGAGTAAAGTTGCAGTGTATAAAATCAGTATTCAGAAATATATTGTAATTATATACAGTAATAATGAAATAGCAGAAAGAGAAATCAAGGAAACAACTTCATTTGTAGTCAATCAAAAAGAATAAAATATATAGCAATACCTTCTTTAACTTCCCAGCTGACAATAGTGGTAAAGAATCTGTTTGCCAAATGCAGGAAACAAAAACATGTGGGCTCAATCCCTGCGTTGGGAAGACCCCTTGGAGGAGGGCATGGCAACCCACTACAGTATTCTTGCCTGGAGAAACTCATCTACTATTCTGGACAAGAATCCCTTAGAAGACATGGAGTAGCTCTCATAGTCAACAAAAGAGTCCAAAATACAGAAATTAGGGCGCAATCTCAAAAATGACAGAATGATCTCAGTTTTCTTCCAAGGCAAACCATTCAACATCACAGTAATCCAAGTCTATGCCCCAATCACTAATGTTGAAGAAGCTAAAGTCAAATGGTTCTATGAACACCTATAAGACCTTCTAGAACTAACACCAAAAACAGATGTCCTTTTCATCATAGGGGACTGGAATGGAAAAGTAGGAAGTCAAGACATACTGGAGTTAACAAGAAAGTTTGGTCTTGGAGTACAAAATGAAGCAGGGCAAAGGCTAACAGAGTTTTGCCAAGAGAACCCACTGGTATAACGAGCATACTTTTCCAACAACCCAAGAGCCAACTCTACACATTGACATCACCAGATGGCCAATAACGAAATCAGATTAATTATATTCTTTGCAGCCAAAGATGGGGAGCTCTATACAGTCAGCAAAAACAAGACTGGGAGCTGACTGTGACTCAGATCATGATCTCCTTATTTCAAATTTCAGACTTAAATTGACAAAGTAGGGGAAACCACTAGGCCTTTCAGATATGGCCTAAATCAAATCCTTTATGATTACACAGTGGAAGTGACAAATAGATTCAAGGGATTAGATTTGACAGAGTGCTTGAAGAATTATGGACAGAGGTTTTTAACATTGTACAGGAGGTGGTGACCAAAACCATCCTAAAGAAAAATAATGCAACAAGGGAGTCTTAGGAAGACTTACAAATAGCTGAGAAAAGCAGAGAGGTGAAAGGTGAAGGAGAAAGGGAAAGATATACTCAACTGAATACAAATTCTCGAGTTTCAAAGACTAGCAAGAAGAGATAATAAAGCCTTCTTAAGTCAACAATGCACAGAAAGACTAGAGATCTCTTCAAGAAAATTAGAGATACCAATGGGACATTTCATGCAAAGATGGGCACAATAAAGGACAGAAATAGCAGAACCTAACAGAAACATAAGAGATTAAGAAGAGGTGGAAATAAAATTCAACTGAACTGTACAAAATAAGTCTTTATGACCCAGATAACCATGATGGCATGGTCACCCACCTAGAGCCAGACATCCTGGAATGTGAAGTCAAGTGGGCCTTAGGAAGCATCACTACAAACAAAGCTAGTGGAGGTGATGGAATTCCAGCTGAGTTATTTCATGTCCTAAAAGATGATGCTGTGAAAGTGCTGCACTCAATATGGCAGCAAATTTGGAAAACTCAGCAGTGGACACAGGACTGGGAATGGTTAGTTTTCATTCCAGTCTCAAAGAAGGGCAATGTCAAAGAATATTTAAACTACAGTACATTTCACACATTAGCAAGGTAATGCTCAAACTCCTTTATGCTAGGCTTCAAGAGTACATGAACCAAGAACTTCCAGATGTACAAGCTAGACTTAGGAAAGACAGAGGAATCAGAGATCAAATTGCCAACATCTGGCAGATTATAGAAAAAGCAAGAGAATTCCAGGAAAAACATCTACTTCTGCTTTATTGACTACTCTAAAGCCTTTGACCGTGTGGATCACAACAAACTGTGGAAAACTCTTAAAGAGATGGAAATACCAGACCGCTTTACCTGTGTCCTCTGAAACCTGTATGTAGGACAGGAAGCAATGGTTAGAACCTTACATGGAAAAACTGACTGGTTCAAAAATTGGAAAGGGGTAGGGCAAGACTGTATATTGTCATGCTGCTTATACACCTTACATGCAGAGTCCATGATGTGAAATGCCAGGCTGGATGAATTAGAAGCAGGAATCAAGACTGCCAGGAGAAATATCAATGATTTCAGATAAGCAGATGAGACCACTCTAATGGCAGAAAGTGAAGAAGAACTAAAATGCTTCTTGATGAGGGTGAAAGAGGAGAGTGAAAAAGCTGGCTTTAAGCTCAACATTCAAAAAACGAAGATCATGGCATCCAGTTCCATCACTTCATGGCAAATGGAAGGGAAACTATTAGAAACAGTGACACATTTTATTTTCTTGGACTCCAAAATCACTGCAGATGGTGACTGTAGCCATGAAATTAAAAGACGGTTGCTCCTTGAAAGGAAAGCTTGACAAACCTAGATAGTGTATTAAAAAGGAGAGGTACCTCTTTGATGACAAAGGTCCGTATACAAAGCTATAGTTTTTCTGGTAGTCTGTATGGATGTGAGATTTGGCCATAAAGAAGGCTGAGCACTGAAGAATTGATGCTTTTAAACTGTGGTGCTGGAGAAGACTATTGAGAGTCCCTTGGACAGCAAGGAGATCAAAGGATTCAATCCTAAAAGATATCAGTCCTGAATATTCATTGGAAGGACTGATACTGAAGCTGAAACTCCAATATTTTGGGCACCTGATGTAAAGAGCCAACTCTTGGAAAAGACTCTGATGTTGGGAAAGTTTGAGGGCAGGAGGAGAAGGGGGTGACAGAGGATGAGATGGTTAGATAGCATCACTGACTCAATGGACATGAATTTGAGCAAACTCTGGGAGATAGTGAAGAACAGGGAGGCCTGGCATGCTGCAGTCCATGGTGTTGCAAAGTTAGACATGACTTAGTGACTGAATAACAACGGCAACAAAAATATATTTTCTACCCATGGCAATCTACAGATTCAATGGCATTCCTTTCAGAGTACCCAAGACATTTTCTTAGAACTCTAGTAACAGTTCTAATGTTTGTATGAAATCATAAAAGAGCCCAAATAGCCAAATCAATCTTCTGAAAGAAGAAGAAAGTTGGCGGTAGCACACTTCCATGCTTTGAATACTATTACAAAGCTATAGTAATCAAAACAGTATGGTACTGGCAGGAAAACAGACACATAGACCAACAGAGTAGAATAGAGAACCTGGAAATAAACCCACACATGAATGAGCGAATTACTCTATGACAAAGGAGACAAGAATACACAATGTGGAAAAGACAATCTCTCTGATAAGTGGTGTTGGGAAAACTGGACAGCTATATACAAAGGAATGAAACTAGAACATTTTCTCATACTACATACGAAAATAAACTGAAAATGGATTAAAGATGTAAATTTAAGACCTGAAATTATACAATTCTGAGAAGAAAAGAAAACACAGGCAGTATGCTCTTTGACATCGGTCTTAGCAGTATCTTTTGGATCTCCTGTAGCAAAGGTAAATAAGTAAATAAGACCTAATTAAACTAAAAGCTTTTGCAAAACAAAGGAAACCATCAACAAAAAACAAAAAGGCAATCTAGTGAATGGAAGAAAATATTTGCAAATGGTATGTCCAGTAAGGAATTAACCTCTAAAACATAGAAAGAACTTATACAACTCAATATCAAAAAGCAAACAACCCAGTCAAAAAATGAGCAGAAGACTCAAGAATGCATTTTCTAAGGAAGACATACCATCGGCCATCAGACTCATGAAAAAATGCCCAACATCACTAATCATCAGGGAAATGCAAAACAAAACCACAATTAGCTGTCATGTCATACCTGTCAGAACAGCATTCATCAAAACACACGGGAACTAATAAGTGTTGGTGAGGACACGTAGGAAAAGGATCCTTTGTGCACTGTGGGTGAGAATGTAAACTGGTACAGCCACTATGGAGGATGCATAAAAATTAAAAAAAAAAAAAAAAGAACAGATGATACCATATGACCCAGAAATTTCACTTTTGAGTATCTATCTGAAGAAAATTCATAAAAATACATGCACCTCAATGTTCATCGTAGCATTATTTACAAAAGCCAAGATATGAATCGACTTGTGTCCATGATTGTGTGGTTTTATTGATTCTGATCAATTTCAGCATGCTTAAAAAAGATCAGGCTTAGAGAAATTGTAAAAAAGACTGGAGAGGAAGTTAGATGCCAGGAGACCATAAAAATGATAGTCACAGAGTCTGTGGTCTGCTTAGGTCTCAGAAGGTCATTTGTTGTTTGATTGTTTTTTGCTAGTGGTAAAAAATAGACTCTAACGGAGTCCAGCTCCTTGAAAGATTTTTCCTTTCGAACTACCCCAGCTGTCCCCCGCGCCCTGTCCCCATCGAGGACCCCCCGTCCCCATCTTCTTTAGCCCCTGGTGGGGACTGCATTCCTCCACTCAGAGGCCGGAAGGGGACACGCGCGCAGCCGGGACACCTCTGCAGTCCCGCCCGGCCCACCTCCGGCCACGCTCTGGCTGTGCCGCGGGCCCCGCAGCGCCCAGACCGCACCGGCGCGGACACCACGGCGCAGGCTCCTCGGTCCGAGCAGGCGCGTCAGCCCATCGCGGGAACGCGGGGACGGGGGCGCGAGGACGGGGACGCGGGGACGGGGACGCGGCCGCTCCCCCCCAGCCCCGGCCCCCTCCCGCACCGGCGCGTCCGGCGGAGCGCGCGTCCTCCCGGGGCTGCGGGAGGGGCGCCTCAGGTAAGTCGGCTCCGGGAGAAGGGGCGGCGCGGGGGTCCAGGGATGCGCACCTCTGCGGCAAGGCCTGGCGGGGGCACCGGGCACTGCGGCGGCGGCGGCGGCGCGAGGAGGAGGACGAGGAGGAGGAGGAGGCGAGAGCATCCCTGGTGGCGGCGGCGAGCGCATCCCCGCGGGTCAGCGGTGTGGGTGTGCTCGGCTGGAGGGATGCGGGCAGCGGAGGATCAGAGGCGCAGTTGGCGTCCTTTGGTCTGCAGGGGTCCCTCGGTCCCCGCAGCCAGCCCCTTCGGAAGGTGGGAGGTGGGTACAGAGAGACAGGGTGGAATTTCTCCACCCTCAGACCTCCAGGAGGGCCTCGGGGCTCCTGGGGCTGAGTGGGTAAAGATGTGGGCACAATACCCGCGGCCTTGGGCAAAGGTGTCTGCACCAGATGTCCCCCTAGGCTGGGGCGTCAGGGGAGGGGGAGAAGTCTAGTGTTGCCGGTTGGCTGAGGGCAGCTGTGGGCCTGATAAGTCCCCTCTGTCCTGTCTTTAGGAGAAAGACCAGGGAGGAAGCCCTTACTGCTTGCTTAGGGACTGTGAAGAATAAATGTGGGAAAATAAGAGTTCCTAGGAAGAAGATAGGTGGAAAACACGCCACAGGAGAAGCAAAATTATGAGGAGTTGGGAATCAAGTTAATGTTGAGAAACAGGCCAGTCTCATACTCTGCAGGCAACAAGGAAGAAGAAACAATTTATGGTTTGGGAATGAAGGATGCGGAAGAGATTTAAATAGTCCAGTGTTTAGAAGATGCTTCAAGTTTTTGTTGTTGTTGCATCAGATAGGCAAGAATGTAATTCTCTTGGAGCATGAAAAATGTTGTTAAAATATGGCTAAGAAGATTATTTGGAGGAATCTGACTATATTTGCTAATTTATTTCTTGCAATGTTGCCTAGAATTTCTAGTCAGAAATCATCTATTGAATGATAAATGTTAGTACCATCTGAGTAGGAAAGGAGAACGCTGACTTAAAATATTATGCACTTTCCTTTTTTGGGTAAAAGATAACTTGCAAATTTAATGTATATAAACAAAGACCATGAATTTAGAGGGTGAAACTTTGATACAATTTTTTTCTTTTATTTCTGTCAGTCCTTTAATAATTAGAATTAACTTTTTCCTTGAGAATAGTTTATATTGTTTTTGAAAAAAATATACATACAAAAGTCAAAGAACAGAAGAAATTTAAAAAATAAAACATAAATTTAAATGTACTAACACAATCTTAACACCTTGTAAACATCTTTCCAGTTATCTTTCTAAACATGTATTGATACACTGTAATTCAGTATCAGTTTACAATTTTATAATTTTACACACTTACTTTTTACTCCTCACGGAGGTCTTATTTTCTATGAAATATTTTTTAAGCTAACTTTTACTATGAAACCATCACAGAACATCACAAAATATATAGTAAGGTGCAATGACAGAGATGCAATTTACAGAGTTTTTCTTCCAAGGAAGAGAAAGAAGAATAGAAAATTTTGCCGAGTATAATATATTTAGTAAGCTTAAAATATGACAAAGTCTTCATGTTTGTGCATGTATGGAAGACAGATGTTTGCCAGGAGTAGTGAGAATATGATGTACAAGCACCCTGTCCATGAGTAGTAGTCATGATCCTTAAAGAGTCATGTAATTGTCATTTGTCTCATGAATGTAAATATCTTCTTGTTCTTTCTTGTAGATCCATCTTCTGAAATTTAAATTTTCAAGATGAAGTTTTTATTGGCAGTGGCCTTTTTTATTTTAATTTCCTTGTGTATTGAAGAAGCCTACTCAAAAGAAAAGTCTTCAAAGAAAGGGAAGGGGAAAAAGAAGCAGTACCTATGTCCATCGTATGTCCTTCATGTCTTATATTCTTATGCAGAGAGATGTTAATGTGTTTTTATCAAACTAAAGTGGTTTATTGAAACACATGTCATCAGGACTATCCCAATCAGAATATGTACCCATTTGTTTCATAGGTAGAAAGTGACAGAGTGAAGAAGGCTTTAGTATGTGCAAGCTAATTCTCAGCTTTCAGGTGAAAATAGTAGAGTTTTATCAAGTTTTGTTCATGTCCTGGACTTACATAATTTCATACATCTTTTATAAAAGTCATAAAAAAAGTTATTTCTTTCTTACCCTGAATTCTTTGGATACTGAGATTTTGTGTTTTGAGCAAGTACCAGTTCCGAAAGTTGATGTTTTAGGAACCACTCCTAAAAATGAATATTCATTAAAAAAATCAGATAGCTGAACTATAATTTTAAGGTCTATTTAATTCATGTTAATGCATGGCAGGAGAAAATTCACATGGTAGATAAGTTTTCCATTTCAGTGTATTTTTTTGGTAAAAGATATATATTAAGAAATTAGGATATTTCTCAGAAAATGTCATTAACTTTTAAGTTACTTGTAAAAAAACTCTAAGTACAATTCCCACTCCCTCCCCACTCAGAAAAAACCAGCAAGGTTTGTGATTTGGATTCCATTTTGTAAAATAAAGAGTTAATATTACTGGTGAATAATAGTATATAAATAAATAACCTTCACAAAATATGTGCTTTTAGGTAGTAATGTTACAATGTATGCAGTTATCTGGAATAAAAATTAATTTGCTGATACTGGTTATTTTTACATTAAGATTTCTTAAGTGCCATATTGATCTGGGGTAACATTATTCCAGCATCATCATTATTTAAATATAGATTATATAGTTTCATAGATGTTCCATAAAAGTTTTTAAGGTACATTTTGGGAAGTGTATTTTTTAAAGAAAAGATATTAGAGTTTGTATTCAGGGTGGATGTTTGTATGAATATGTAAGAAAGAAGTTCTGGGGCTGGTATGGTGACCCACATGAAGCCTTGTCGTGCATAAATCTCCCTGTTAAGCAATACCTCCTGGTTTACAACTATAACAGTTCTGCTTTTTCCAGTCTACACAGTCTGATGTCAGGCTGGGTTCTGGGTGTGAGAGGATGGCCCCATATGCTTGGCTGAGTGTTACCTCCTGCCTCTGTCACTCATCTTCACTGATACAGTTTTTGTGCAACAACCTGGAGATGAGCATTTTAGGGAACTGGACACGGTCAGGCCTTACTCTTCCCAAGCAAAAGGACACCTTGTCTTGTTTTGGATCTTGTTTATATTAACCTTTCATTTGATGTATCATAGCATATTGACATGAACTGTTGCATTTGTTTTATAGTCCTGGTGATTCTGTTTATGCAGTCAAGCCATCTGTGATCACGGAGGAAGTTGATAGGAATCTTGTCTCCCCACCCCTCCCACCCAGGCCCCACATCAAATGTCATGAATCAGAGTTCTGGATATGGCAACTGCAAGCCTTATAACTATTATGTATCTTATAAGATCTTTTAGAGGGCATCCTGAACGCATAGGTGGTAAAGAATCTGCCTGCAATGCAGGAGACCCTGTTTGATTCCTGGGTCGGGAAGATTCCCTGGAGAAGGGAATGGCTACCCACTCCAGTATTCTGGCCTGGAGAATCCCATGGACAGAGGAGCCTGGTGGGCTGCAGTCCATGGGGTCACAAAGAGTCGGACACAACTGAACAACTTTCACACTTACCCCTTCCCAGAATTACTCTATTGCCTAGGGCTTCCCTGGTGGCTCAGATGGTAAAGAATTTGCCTGCGGTGCAGGAGACACAGGTTCGATCTCTGGGTTGGGAAGATCTCCTGGAAAAGGGAATGGCTACCCACTCCAGTATTCTTCCTGGAGAATTCCATGGATAGGGCAGCCTGGCGGGATCCAGTCCCTAGGGTTGCAAAGAGTTGGACAAGACTGAACGACTGAACACACACACATAAACGGATTGTATCTGCTTAGAGTGTCTACAGTTAAGACAAATTTCTAAAGTTCAATCTGATAGACAAAGAGCAAAACGCTGAAGGTTCTCTTGGCACATATGGTAATCTCCAAGTGGAAGGCCCAATATATACCTGGTGAGCCTGTATCACGGTATGTTAGATATGTTGAGAAATCTATCTCAACCACAGTAGGTGGTCAGATTTTGTCAAATTTTGATTATATTGCTTACTTTTGTGTAATAATAATGAGACTAAATAAAGCTTTATTAATAGCTGCCATAGCGATGCTACCCCAAATCCATCTTATTAATAAGTAGAAGTACTTTGGAGAGTTAGATTGATATAGTTTTTCTTTGAGCATTTTATAAAGAATTTTGATTTTAAGCGATCACTAAACCTCTGAAGACTAAGTTTTTTTTTTTTTTTTCTGGCTATTATTGGATCCACTATGTTAAATTTCTTTGAGCATTCAGATTGGGAATCTCAGTTATAATAATGGGCTGATAAAGACTATGCAATTTATTTGTATCTCATATGTGTCAGTTTGCCCATCTTGTATAAGTTGATCAAGCATTAATTATCTTGACTAAGAGGAGTATTTGAGATCACAAAACCAAAAAGTTGGGTGGACTACTGTACACTCTTCAATATGGTGAAATTTGCCCAGTGATATTTTGATTTATTTAAACTTTTTGGGGATATAGTAATGAAGTTGGATGCATATATGCAGTTAATGTGTTGTGTACGTGTAGCAAACATGAGCAAAAACTTCCTATTTTACTCTTCTAACGTTTCCCTCCAAAGATTAGAAATAAGGGGGGAAATGTTTTTAAATGTAGAAAAAATAAAGAACTTAGAGCCCTTCATATTCTAGGTCAGTGTGAAGCTTGAATTTATGATAAACTTCTCATGGCTTTTTATTATTTTTTTAATCTACATTGTGTGGAGAAGCTTGACATTCATAAGTTTATGCCATTATTCATTTTTTATGGTATGTAATGAAAGCAGCAGTACCAGGTTGACCAACTACCTGATAAATTTGAGTTAAAAATTTTCAGAAATTTAGTATCTATTAATAAATATAAAATAAACTTAAAATTAGAAAATATGTTTTAGATTGAGTCCTTGGACACTGTTTAGCTTTCTCTTTTACAGGTTGAATTTTACATAGGTCTTAATCTCTTGGTCTTCTTATTTCCTATATATTCTGCCTCACTGGTTGTGTCCAAATCTCTGACTGTAACTCCATCCATTCACTAGTAACTCCTCAGGCTCTGATTTGAGCTCAGACCTCTCTTAGCTCATGCTATACTCATACATCCAACTTTTCTATTAGTACCTGATTATCCCGGATTGATCTTAAAACTCAATTTAAAGTGATAAAAACCAAGTATTGAAACTCTCCCCACCCTCTCCCAAAGTGATGTTTCCATTTGCATTCTTTTCCATCCAAGCTCAGATCCTTAAGATTACCTGGGACCCTCTGTCTACCTTAGCTCCTCAAATCCAGTCGTCACCCAGACTCCAAGGTCAGAGTCTGCACAATGTTAGGAGCATGTCAGTCACTCCCATCCCTCTCGTGACCCTGATTTCTCTCCTCCTCTCACCTGTTTGCCTGTATTAGTCTCCTTTCACTGTATTAGTCTCCTTGCTTCTTGTCCTCCATCAATTCCTACCCCACATCAATCTTGGAGTATATTTTCTTCAGTCTACTCAAGTCATTCCAATGCTTAGAGCCCTTTTAGGGATCCCATAGCCTTCTGGAAAAGGTTCTCATTTCTTGGCACAGAACTCCTGCTGAAATGGCCTCTGACTCCCCCAGGTCTATCTCCCCATCCAGCCCACACCCGTACTCAAGTCTCATACACACTTGATGTTTCAGACCTCTGAAACGTTCTTCCATTTTGCCAAAATGCCAGGGGTTTCCTTCTTTCATTGACTTCTATCTCAGTGTTCTTATTCAAGTCCACAGCTGCAAATATTACGTTTTCACTGTTGACTTCTACATCTGTATGTCCGGCCCAGATATGTCTAGAGAGCGCCACACCCACACATCCAACATTTCGATCTGACTGTTCTATAATGACCTCAAACTCAATTCAACACAAACCTTGCTGCTTGCTCTGGGAAACCTTTCCTAAGCCTAACAATCTGATTTCTATAATCACACTCTATTCCTTTGTGGTTGCCTAATTGCCTGTCCCATTTATAAGGTTATCTGATGATACCACCTGTAATTGCCTGCTTTGCCCACTAGGCTGTAAGCTCCTTGAGGGCCGCATCTTACTGACTTGGTCACGAGATCAACATAATGCCAGGTACAAAATGTACGTGGAACAAACATTTGTTTAAAAAATGAATACAAACATCAGATCTTTGAATGACTTACGTCATTGTATCTAGATTTTGTTACAGTGCTGGAAAATAATTTATAGATCTCTGTGGACAGTATTTAGACATATAGTCTGAGTATAGGGAAAATTAGTTAACAGCTAGGTAGCTAGTACAGAGTTTCAACCTGCATGATGTTTCCTGATGAAAGCTTGGCCTTGTCGTGTTAAACATCTTACCAATGACTAAAATGAGATTGTACAAAGGAAACACTCAAATGAAATAGATGGTGGATACGTGAGATAGAATTAGGATCCAATATGGTCTTGAACAGCCAGAGTGAGGGGCTGAATCTAACAAAATTGAAGTATAAACTGCACTTTGTTTCAGAAAACATGTCTCCCAGTATATAGAATGGGGAAAGCATAGCTTGGTAGAGAGCAAATGGAAAAAATGTTAGATACTATTAATATGGTTTTAGAAAAAAGAAAGTGAAAGTTGCTCTGTTGTGTCTGACTCTTTGTGACTCTATGGACTGCAAGGCCAGAATGCTGGAGTGGATAGCTGTTCCCTTCTCCTGGGGATCTTCCTGACTCTGGAATTGAACCAGGATCTCCTGCATTGCAGGCAAATTCTTTCCCACTTGAGCTACCAGGGAAGCCCTATTTATAATATATTATAATTGTAACCAATATATTAACATTGTAGCCATGATACAGATGAAGCATTATGTAACATAATATAGTATAATAGAGTAGAATAGTATATTAGAATATACATGATACAGATGAGTAACTATATACTTTATCTTTCCATATCTTTCTCAGCTGTATATAACTATATTTAGTTACTTAAGAAAGAAGTCAGTGTTAATATTTTACTAATTCTGTGTTAAACATATTGCTTCACTTAAAAGAATTCAGTTATTTAGAGCAGGTTTTACAGAGATTTCTGTACTGTGCTAGTCGGTACTTTCAGAGGAGAGAAATAAGAATAGTTGAGGTAATTACCATAATGCCATATTTGGAAGAGCTAAAAGAACTGATGTATTTGACAGTTGTCTTCAATTTTTTGAAAAATTGTGATTTAGATGAGAAAATCTTTGCTGCTTGGCACCAGTAGTTAAAACAAGGACTAATGAGTAGAAGACACGAGGAGAGATATTTTTGGCTCCAAATCACGAAGAATTTTCTAATAGCAGTCTGCCAGATATAATTGCCTAGGCAGGGAGATAGTGGAGTTCCCAGTCACTCCAAGCACTCAGCCATGGGGGATAATTGCTTGGCGGCCTATTTTGTAGCAAGTTTGAGCACTGAATAAGTGTTTAGGCCAGATGGCAGTATTTATGGACATTTCAGTTTGTGAAATTTTAAAGATTCTTTGATTCTAATATATTATATGTGATGATAGCCTTATGACTATCTAATAGTAGAATGATACAGAATCATCTTTTAAAAATTTTATCTCCATCCAGACTTAAATAGATCAGCTGCTATTTTTGGTGCATTGTCTTGGAAAGCTCTACCATATGAAATAAATATATCTTGGTCTAATAATAAGGGCTTAACAACTTTCAGTGGTAGCATTGCTTCTTGAAATGTCGTGAGTAATCAGATTTTTTTTGAGTATCTTTTAAAACCACACAATCTTCTCTTTTCTGGAATAAATGTATTAAACTGCTATTAATTTCAAGAAATAGTGATTGAAAGATGACAAACATAAATTATCTAATGAATGCCTGCTATAATTGAAAAGAAGGAGGCGTAGATTTATAGATTTGTATTTAGATCTCTATTGTATATGAAACCAGAACTTTCTAAAATATACTTTCTGAATTCTTGATTGAATAAGCAAAAACAAAACAAAATAGAACTATCACAACCAAAACCAAAACATGATTTGGCATGTTTATTTGTGCTCATGGCAGACATAATAGCACTTTTTAATACTGAATTTGGCCAGATCATAGCCTCTTGGTACGTACTACCTTTTTTGGCATCACTGAGTTAGGGAACCTTCTACTGTTCATGAAGGACTGTTTGAATTTCACCTTCTCGCTCACAATAGGTGTAACTAATATGCTTGCAAGCTACATTTGAAATCTCCTTTCTCGGGCTTCCCTGATAGCTTAGTTGATAAAGAATCCACCTGAAATGCAGGAGACCCTGGTTTGATTCCTGGGTCTGGAAGATCCTCTGGAGAAGGGATAGGCTCCCGACTCCAGTATTTTTGGGTTTCCCTTGTGGCTCAGCTGGTAAAGAATCCACCTGTGGTGTAGGAGACCTGTGTTCAATCCCCTGGAGAAGGGAAAGGCTACCCACTCCAGTATTCTGGACTGGAGAATTCCGTGGACTGTATAGTCTATGGGATCGCAAAGAGTCGGACACAACTGAACGACTTTCACTTCTCCCATTTTGGGCCCGTGCTTCTATCTTAGGTGCGAAGAAGCAATATAAGAAGCCCTTAATTGATACTTGATGTTGCCTGCTGTTATTTCTGAGTGTGTGGTCGTGTTTGCATGTATTTATTTTATCTTCTTAATGATCTTTCTGTCAAATTGTTGGTGCATGCATGCTTAGTCATCTCCTACTCTTTGCAAATCTATGGACTGTAGCCCACTAGGCTCCTCTGTCCTTGAGGTTCTCCAGGCAAGAATAATGGAGTGGGTTACCATTTCCTCCTCCAGGGGATCTTCCTGACCTAGGGGTTGAACCCATATCTCCTATGTCTCCTACATTAGCAGGCAGATTATTTACCACTGAGCCACCTGGGAAGCCCTCAAACTGTTGGCACTGTAGCTTTAAAATCATGACATAAAGATTTATGGTTCTCTCTGTGTGTAATGGGAAACAATATGACTTTTTTTTTTTTTTTTTTACTAGTTCACAATCTGAGAAAGTTGTGTGTGTATAAATGTGTTCGGGAATTTTTCTGTCTCCTTGAGAGACCTATCGTACCATTTAATGATAGCATCTGTGTACATCCGTTCTGTGTAGTAAGGAGGGTTGGGTTATTTGAATAATTAAAGCCATCATGTGTTTTCTAAATAATGTTAGTCGTTTTCTTCCTATTCTGATTTTCTTGCCTACTATTCATTAATAGTAATTAATTCTATTAATAAAATGGGTTGATTTTTGTTTAGTTCCATTTTATAACTACCTAATGGGAATGTTCAAGATAAATACATTGGCAAGAAAAATGAAATGCTGATTTATAAAGAATACAGAGAGCCTGTACAATGGATGCAATTGAAAATTGCCTATATTATTATCACTGTAATGAAGTAGAACAAATTTTCATCGATGGGCAGTTATGTGTTTTCTTACTTGCTGTTGAGCAGTTCTAATTTAATGGTGTGCTATTATTTTGCAGTCAGTTGAGTTAATGATCTTCCTTTTACAAATAATTCCCTAGGTTTTAAAATAAGCTTCTTCATTATTTTAGTTATGTGGGCATGAAACTTAAATGGAACCTGTTTTCTCTTAAAGTGATCTCCTGTATCTGTCCTATTCATAGCATCTGTGCTTACCATCATGTTCAACATATCTGATGCAATCGCTTTGTACTTATTTACTGTATTTTTCTCTGCTTATTATTATTCACCTTATATATTGTTTCCATTTTCATCTTGTTAATCTTATGTTCCAGACCCACAATGTTGTCTTATTCCTTCATGGATCCAGGGCAGACTCTTCACTATGACTTTCAGAGGCCTTTCTGATTTACATGCAGAACTTAGTATAAAACTACTTTCTTATCTCAAAAAGGCCAGTCTGTCGTTATGCCAGTCTGCCACTGATGCTTAGACAGGCTTTTGGTTAGGATGACAACTTCCTGCTTAATCTATGCAGTCCTTCCAGGCACATCTCAGATATTAGCTTGCTTTATGAAATTAAAAAAATTATTTTATATTGGAGTATAGTTGATTAACAATGTTGTGTTAGTTTTAGGTGTACAGCAAAGTGACTTAGACATATGTATGTGTATGTATTGGGTCTTCTGCATTGTAGGCAGATGCTTTTACTGTCTGAAGCACCAGGAAAGTCATGTGTGTATATATATATATACACACACATATATATAATATATTCCTTTTCAAATTATTTTCCCATTTAGATTGCTACAGAATATTGAGTATAGTTCTCTGTGCTATACATGAGGTCCTTGTTTATTTTATATATAGTTGTATTTGTTAATATCAAACTCCCAATTTATCTCTCCTCCTACCTTTCCCCTGGGTAACCATGCTTGTTTTCTATGTCTATGAGTGAGTTTCTGTTTTGTAAATAAGTTCATCATATTACCTTGCCTTATGAAACTTGCAAAATGATTAGAACTTTCCATTGAGAAAAATATTAATACAAATTAATAGTATGCTGAGATTGTTAATAAATTGAGTTCTTGGACCTTGATAGAAATACAGTGTTTAGATAGAAAAGTGTGTTAATTTCCTGGTGTGTATATTATAACTGGAAACTTGTGTGGAATTCTGGCTATTTATGAGGGTTGGATTTACATGAGAATTTCTTCCAAGAATCAAGATCAGGGTTTGCTAGAACATGAAAGTCTGTGGTTTGGTCGATTGTACTCTGAGTTGTTTTCTTTAAGAATAGATGAGGAGTTTGTATTTAGACCTCAAGTTACAGAACCAGACCAAAGAGAGAAGCATAGAAGAAGACATTTCAATTTTATAGTTTACAGTTTAGGATATAACTCTCCAAAGAAAAAACGAATTTCCTTGGGAGGTTCTTTGTCACCAGAGTGATGAACACGCTTGGCTAGGGACCACACCCAGACCAAGCATCACTGGGAAGTTTGATTAGACTTTATGATTAAAACCGAAATTAAACTTCTTGATCTCTTAGAATCCTTTTTGTTCATCTTGTATGTTTTGACACTTGATTAGATTTAATATTATTACTCTTTCTATGATACCTTTTATTTTCTGATTGAAATGTTTATATTATATTAACTCTTTAGCTAAATTACAAATACTTGAGATGGTGCACTCTCTCCACTTTCATTATAGTGTATACACTTTTCACTTAGTGTAAATGAAGCTCTTCTGTAAAGAATTTTGATTTAGGCAGAATATATATATAGAAATATATATATATATTTTATGAAATACATATATACTTTATGAAAGTGTATGTGTATATATAAATACAGTTCCTCTATATAGTTTCATATATAGAATATAGATATGAATATGAAACTGTATATATAGTTTCATATGAAATTATATATATATATATAGTTTCATATTCTGCGTACTTCAGAGTTCTTTGTATTTGAGCTCTGTTTGTATTAATACTTAATCAAATGGAATCAAACAGGTGACTAAGTATATAGAAAAATCACAAATTAATCATAAATTGATTCAGTGGCTCCCTGGGGCCATATTTAGAGATCAACTTTGAACATGTGCTATTTAAAATTCCCTCTGTATTTCCGCTTAATCTTGATGGAAAAAGCACTGTAATTGGAAAGAGCACTGCTGTATCTCAGAACTGTTGCTGATAGGCTTTATAATTTTCAGTAAGTTATTTATCTTGTTCTCAAGTTTCTCATTGCATGATGAAAAATTTCATCTCAGTAGTCTCCTCGTTTCATTTATTTATTCCAACTCTATCTATTGTGATACAATCCAGTTTTATTTATGATTGTTTTGGTACCTTAATATTCAGGGCTATTTTATTTTTTCCACACAATCTTTCTGTTTTCTGATTTAGAACCAGTTAAGCCTAAACAATGGAAAGAGAATATACAAAATTCTATTTCTTAAGCAAGTTAATTACTAAGGGATATGATTGAAGATTTGACTTAGCAAAATGTAGGTATGTAACTGTCCTTCCAAATTGAAGAATGACATGTGTCCAAAGTGAATTGTCACCATTCTTAGCTCTATAATCGTTTACAAGTTATAATTATCAGATTGTGGAATTTGACTTACAAACTTATGTCTTGTGTTTGCTTTTTTGTTTTCTTTTGAAGGTGAATACTTTCTGTAATGCAGTAAAGGATGCAGTAGCTTTGCATAGGTCTCCTGTATTCTCCTTATGCTCCTACCTGAAAAAGGCACATCACTGCTGTTCTCCTGAAAACAGAGAACTCTTCATAAATGAGTTCCTTTGGCCCTGACATTTTATGGAAATTTACACATAGAATCCATAAAGCAAATTATTCAAATTTATGTACATATAAATAGCTCCTCTGAGAAATGATGTAAATAGGAAATTACATTTCTCAGAGCTCTGATTGGAATAATAGCAAAACACTGATTAAATCACTAATAGGCTGTGTTAGAAAATGTGAAATATCTGACCTGTGTTAGTCCTCCTGTGAGAAGATAGCGGTAGGAATTCATGACGATTCGGGATTCAGGGAAGTTTAGGACTCTGAGCCTGAGAGTAACCAAATAGAATAGGCCCACCTTTAATGAGTGGATTTGCACCCTTCTGTGCCTCACTGTTCCGCTCTGAGTTATACCATGGACCTTACGGCTGAGACATCCCCAAGGTCTTATTGCAACACTCTTTGACATCTCCCAGAAGTTCCAAATTTATTTGATTGGAACATCTATAATATTTTTATTTCATTTTACAAATGTTGCTTGGAATCTCCATTGGTTTGTTTTGTGTGTTGATCTCGCCTTGGCTGGGTCTGCATTGCGGGGCCTCCACATTGACTTGGCTCTTTGTGGCTCCACTGTTCTCTTTTCCTAACAGTGGTTTCAGTCCTCAATCAACACCGCTTTCAGCCTTTGCCTACAGTGTGAACTTCAACTTTAAAGGAAAAAAAAAATAGGAGTCACTGGACAGTTGCTCCCCGAACCCCTCTTTCTTCATTCCAAAGTTGCCTATGGCATCGTCCTTTCTCTTCTCCTTGTCTCCTGACCTAGAGGAAGAGCCTTGGATTCCATCCCCCACCCCTCTGAGACTTCCTCATCACCGCACTCGTCTCTACCATGCGTCATCATCTTCTCTTCTATGGCTCCTTTTTCCAAGGGCTTAAAAATATGCTGAAGTTTCGCTACCTGAAAAAGTGTGTAGTTTTTTTTTTTTAACTTTTAATTTTTGTTTGGGCATAGCCAATTAACAGCATCATGATATTTTCAGATGAAAAGCAAAGGGACTTAGTCATACATATCCATGTGTCCATTCTCCCCCTAAACTCCCTTCTCATCCAGGCTACCACATAACACTGAGCAGAGTTCCTTGTGCTCAACAGTAGGTCCTGATTCACTATCCATTTAAAATATTAAAAGTGCTTAGTTTTTGTATTCCTGTTTCATCAACGTTGTTTCTTCTCCTGTGCTCATTGTCACGCTTCTTAAACTGACAGCCCACAGCAGCCTCTACTTTCTCAGTTCTGTTGTTCAGTTGCCCAGTTACATCCAACTCTCTGCGACCCCACGGACTGCAGCATGCCAGGCCTCTCTGTCCTCTCACCATCTCCTGAAGTTTGCCCAAGTTCATGTCTATTGCATCTGTGATGCCACCCAGCCATCTCATGCTCTGATGCCCTCTTCTTCTGCCCTCAATCTTTCCCAGCATCAGGGACTTTTCCAATCAGTTATTTGCATTAGGCGATCAAAGTACTGGAGCTTCAGCTTTAGCATCAGTTCTTCCAATGAGTGTTCCGAGTTGATTTCCCTTAAGATTAACTGGTTTGATCTCCTTGCTGTCCAAGGGACTCTCATGACTCTTCACCAGCACCATAGTTCGAAGGCATCAATATGTTGGCATTCTGCCTTCTTTATGATTCAGCTCTCACAACCTTATGTGACCATTGGGAAGACCATAGCCTTGACTATATGGACCATTGTTGGCAGGGTAAAGTCTCTGCTTTTCAACGTATTTTCTAGGTTTGTCATAGCTTTCCTGCCAAGAAGCAATCATCTTCTGATTTCATGGCTGCAGTCACCATCTGCAATAATTTTAGAACCCAAGAAGAGGAAATCTGTCACTATGTCTACCTTTTATCTTTCTATTTACCATGAAGTAATGGGGCCAGGCCAGACCACCTGACCTGCCTCTTGAGAAACCTGTATGCAGGTCAAGAAGCAACACTTAGAATTGGACATGGAACAACAGACTGGTTCCAAATAGGAAAAGGAGTACGTCAAGGCTGTATATTGTCACCCTGTTTATTTAACTTATATGCAGAGTACATCATGAGAAACATTGGACTGGAAGAAGCACAAGCTGGAATCAAGATTTCTGGGAGAAATATCAATAACCTCAGATATGCAGATGATACCACCCTTATGGCAGAAAGTGAAGATGAACTAAAAAGCCTCTTGATGAAAGTGAAAGAAGAGAGTGAAAAAGTTGGCTTAAAGCTCAACATTCAGAAAGCTAAGATCATGGCATCTGGTCCCATCACTTCATGGCAAATAGATGGGGAGATAGTGGAAACAGTGGCTGGCTTTATTTTTTGGGGCTCCAAAATCACTGCAGATGGTGACTGCAGCCATGAAATTCAAAGATGCTTACTCCTTGGAAGGAAAGTTATGACCAACCTAGATAGCATATTAAAAAGAAGAGACATTACTTTGCCAACAAAGTTCCATCTGGTCAAGGCTATTGTTTTTCCAGTGGTCATGTATGGATATGAGAGTTGGACTGTGAAGAAAGCTGAGTGCCAAAAAATTGATGCTTTTGAACTGTGGTGTTAGAGAAGACTCTTGAGAGTCCCTTGGACTGCAAGGAGATCCAACCAGTCCATCTTAAAGGAGATCAGTCCTGGGTGTTCATTGGAAGGACTGGTGCTGAGGCTGAAACTCTAATAATTTGGCCATCTTATGCGAAGAGTTGACTCATTGGAAAAGATCCTGATGCTGGGAGGGATTGGGGGCAGAAGGAGAAGGGGACGACAGAGGATGAGATGTCTGGATGGCATCACCAACTCGATGGACATGAGTTTGAGAAAACTCCGGGAGTTAGTGATGGACAGGGAGGCCTGGCATGCTGCGATTCATGGGGTCGCAAAGAGTCAGACAGGACTGAGCAACTGAGCTGAACTGAACTGAACAGAATGGGGCCAGGTGCCATAATCTTAGCTTTTTTAATATTTAATCTTAAGCCAGCTCTTTCACTGTCCTCCTTCACCCTCGTCACGAGGCACTTTAGGTCCTCTTCATCTTCTGCTATTAGAGTGGTATCATCTGCATATCTGAGGTTGTTGACGTTTCTCCCACCTATCTTGATTCCAGCTTGTAACTCATCCAGCCTGGCATTTCTCATGATCTGCTCGGCATATAGATTAAACAAACAGGGTGATAACAGACAGCCCCGTTGTACTCCTTTCTGAATCTTGAACCAATCAGTTGTTCCATACAGGGTTCTAACTGTTGCTTCTTGACCCACATACAGGTTTCTCAGGAGACGGGTAAGATGGTCTGGTATTCCCATCTCTTTAAGAGTTTTCCACAGTTTATTATGATCCACACAGTCAAAGGCTTTGGCATAGTCGATGAAACAGGTTGATTTTTTTATTTTTAATTCTCTAGCTTTCTCTATGATCTAGCGAATGCTAGCAATTTGATCTCTGGTTCCTCTTCCTTTTCTAAATCCAGCTTGGACATCTGGAAGTTCCTGATTCCCATAGTGCTGGAGCCTACCATGCAAGATTTTAAGCATGACCTTACTAACATTGGAGATGAGTGAGATTGTCAGATGGTTAGCACATTCTTTAGTACTACCCTTCTTGGGAATTGGGATGGGGACTGACCTTTTCCAGTACTGTGGCCACTGCTGGGTCTTCTAGATTTGCTGACATATTGAATGCAACACCTTGATGGCATTATCGCTTAGGGTTTTGAGTAGTTCTACTGGAATTCCATCACATCACTAGCTTTATTAACAGCAGTGCTTCCTAAGACCCACCTGACTTCACTCTTCAGAATGTCTGGCTCTGGGTGACTGACCACAACATCTTAGACATCCGGTTCATCTAGATCTTTTTTTTATACGGTTCTTCCATGTGTTCTTTCCATCTCTTCTTGATCTCTTCAGCGTCTACTAGGTCTTTTACTATTTATGTCCTTTATTGTGCCCATCTTTGAGCAAAATGTTCCCTTGATCTTTCCAGTTTTCCTGAAGAGATCTCTAGTCTTTCTCCTTCTGTTGTTTCCTTCTAGTTGTATGTACTGTTCATTGAAGAAGGCCTTCTTGTCTCTCTGTGCTGTTCTTTGAAAATCTGCATTTAGTTCGACATATCTTTCCCTCTCTCACTTGCTTTTCGTTTTTCTTCTTTCTTTAGTTATTTGCAAGGCCTCCTCAGATAACCACTTTGCCTTCTTGCTTTTCTTATTTTGGGGGATGGTTTTGTTCACCACGTCCTGTACAATATTACAGACATGCGTCCATAGTTCTTCAGGCACATTTTTTCCAAGTTCTAATTCCTTGAATCTACTCATTACTTCCACTTCATATTCTTAGGGGATTTGACTTAAGTTGTATCTGGCTGGACTAGTGGTTTTCCCCACTTTCTTTTAGTTTAAGCCTGAATTTTGCTATGAGAAGCTGATGATCTGAGCCACAGTCAGCTCCAGGTCGTGTTTTTGCTGATTATGTATAGCTTTTCCATCTTTGGCTACAAAGAATGTAATCAGTTTGATTTTGGTATTGACCATTTGGTGATGTCCACGTGTAAAGTTGTCTCTTGTGTTGTTGAAAAGGAGTATTTGCTATGATCAATGGCTCCTCTTGGCAGAATTCAGTTAGCCTTTGCCCTGATTTATTTTGTTGTCCAAGGCCAAACTTGTCTATTACTCCAGGTATCTCTTGAGTTCCTACTTTTGCATTCTAATCCCCAATGATGAATAGAATATCTTTTTTTGTTGTAAGTTCTGGGAGGTCTTCTAGGTCTTCATAGAACTGATGTAGTTCAGCTTCTTTGGCATCAGTAATAGGGACATAGACTTGGCTTTCTGTAATGTTGAATGGCTTGCCTTGGAAACAAACTGGTATCATTCTGTTATTTTTGAGGTTGCACCCAAGTACTGCATTTCAGACTCTTTTGTTGATTATGAGAGCTACTCCATTTCTTTTATGGGATTCTTGCCCACAGTAGTAGATATAATGGTCATCTGAATTAAATTTGTCCAATCCCATCCATTTTTGTTCATTGATTCCCAAGATTTTGATGTTTATTCTTACCATCTCCTGCTTGACCACACCCAATGTACCTTGATTCAGTGACCTAACATTCTAGGTTCATATACAATACTGTTCTTTGCAGCATCAGATTTTACTTTCATCACCAGACATTCTCAACTGAGCATCGTTTCCACTTTGGCCCAGCCACTTCATTCTTTCTGGGGCTATTCGTAGTTCTCCTCCATTCTTCCCCAGTAGCATACTGGACACCTTCCAACCTGGGGGACTCATCTTTCAGAGTCATATCTTTGTCCTTTCATACGGTTCATGAGGCTCTCATGGTAAGTACACTGGGGTGGTTTGCCATTCCCTCCTCCAGTGGATCACGTTTTGTCAGAACTCTCTGCTATGACCCATCCATCTTGGTTAGCCCTGCATGGCATGCCTCATAGCTTCATCAAATTACACAAGCCCCTTAGCCACAACAAAGCAGTGATCCATGAAGGGGGATCACTGAGATCATTCTCAGTTCTAGTTCACTATTTTTCCTTTTTTTACTTGAATTTCTTCGAATTACAAAAGTGAGACCTTACTGTTGTAACAAAGGAAGCAGTACAACCTCATTAATTCTCCTATTCACATTGACTCCTGTCACCATTCTGTTTTTTCCTTTATTTATTTATTTATTCATTATTTACTTATTTGTTGCTGTGTGTGAGCTTTCTCTAATTGCAGGAAGCAGGGACTAATCTAGTTTAAGTGCTTAGGTTTCTCATTGCAGTGACTTGTTGCAGAACATGGGCTCAAGGGCACGGGCTCAGTAGTTGTGACACACGGTCTTATTGCCTCATGGCATGTAGAATCTTCCCGGACTGGGGATCGAACCCATGTCCCCTACATTGGCAGGCGAATTCTCAGCCGCTGGACCACCAGGGAAGTCCAGCCATTCTGTTTTTTGATGAAGATATTCATTTTGTCCCTTTAAAGAAAATCTGCTAAATTTCTTTTGAGACCTTATAATACTTGACAAGGACTGTTTGTCTTCTGTGTCCTGAAACGACCATGTCCCCCACCAGCCCCAATTTGCCTTCCAGCATGCTTCTGCTCTAACTACCCCTGGTTAGAAAGCTTCCCTGGCAATTCCTTTATGTCTGTCCAGAAATAGTGGATTTTTCCAGATATCCATATCCTCAGTGCTGCTAGAGGTTCATCCTTGGTCCTTTTATCTTCTTAGCACTTTCCCCCTAAGTTCTATGTGTATCTGTGGGTTATGCACACATCCTTATCTCCAAGTGTAGTTACTCTTGTGAGTTCCAGTTAATTATTTGTAACTTTCTCTGGACCTCAGAGTTAATTTATCAAGCTAGTTCCACTCTCAACCATCTTTAGCTCTGTGCCTAGCCTTTCATGAGAAAGGGCTTAAGCACCTTCCATTCTGTCCCAGACATTCACCTTGATCATCTCATCTTTATTAATGTGGATATTAATGTGCATATTATTAATGTGGACAGATATTAATGTGGAATTAGTTGAATTGATACAGAAGAGGAAGAATGGGATTGAAATTCAGAAAAATGGGATTCTAGTTCACTCTGTCACTAACTTTCTTTGTGTCCTCAGATAAGTCACTCTGGACCTGAGTAGTCCTGATTTGTAAAATGAAAGAATTGCCAAAAGAATTAATGAATTTTTCATGGTCACTGTAAGAGAAGTTTGCCCTGGAGGCTTAATAGGTGGGAACAATGTTGTCTTGAGTATGAAGGAACTATTCTGGGATGGATCACTTAATACATTTGTGACCTTTCTTTTGCCCCGCCAATGCTCAGTTCTCTTATCTGTAAAATAGAAATGATGAACTGATTTACAGTGTTTATCTGATAATATAATTTGACATTCTGTATGACATTATCTTTTGAACCCTAAACATTCTATAAAGTGGACTGCCTGTGTTTGTGGTATTGAGTTTCCTTGAAAGAGCTCAAAGGGGTTTTGCATATTTTATATGATTCTACCTCTTATTCTTCTATTGTGACTTAAGCTAATTTTTACAGACAGAAAACCTAATTTTACAGCTAAACAATACCTGTGTCACCTTATTGCACATATTCTCCTAAGATTCAGGATTTTAAGACTGGAGTGAATACACCATGTGTCCCACCTTTCTGTTCCAGGCCAGCGCTGTGAGCTATGAGTGAGACTCAGAGCTGGGCACATTCTCAGCTGAGTTTATGCAACAGGCCGTGGCACCCTCCCTTAGACACATGAGCAACTTGTGGCATGTGTTTCTTAAGGTCATAAGATTAGTCAGTGATATTCCGGTAATACTCTCTGGTGGGTATTGTGGCTCAGTTTTTGGTCATTGGGTACATGTCATAGTTTATCCTGTTTATCTAGGAGATAAGAATGCTGGGGTCCCAGGAGGTAAGATGTTTTTGCCAAGGGCATAGCCCTGGCCAGGAGCCAGAGGGGAACATAGACTTCTGATTTCCAATCCAAGTCTTTTCACGAGCTTCCTTACCACCATGTTTGTGTATTTTTATTTTTAGTTGTTGCCCTCACCAGTAAGAACACTTTATCTTGTATATTTTTAAGAAACATATATTAGGTTTATTGTAGGCTTTTCCTAAGGCTTAAAACTCATTGAGGTTCTTTGTAAATAACAAGGAATGCTTTCTTTGTAAGTAAGAGAATGTGACTTTGAGCCCACAGTCTCAGAATCTTCCTGTTCATCGATGTGCATTCCATCACATGAAAACTGTTAATTCTTTTAGCTGTTGATGAGTGGTATTCAGTCTGGATGTCAGTTACCAATGTGTGAGACACTCAGTCTTGCCTGACTGTTTGTGACCCCCATGGATGCTAACCCACCAGGCTCCTCTGCCCATGGAATTCTCCAGGCAAGAATACTGGAGTGGGTAGCTGTTCCCTTTTTCAGGGAATCTTCTTGACCTAGGGATTAAACTCAGGTCTCCTGCATCACAGTGAGATTCTTTAATGTTTGAAGTACAGTTACCAGTGGTGTTTTGTAAATAAGAATGCATTCTGAATTGCTGTTGTCAGAAAATGGCATGTGATTAATGACCTCTTTCTGCTGAATGTACTTATATGATTCACAAAGCAGATCTACAAAGGATATGGGGTAAAAACACATGTTCTCTGGCTCTACTTGCAAGGAATTGACTAATTCTTCAGAGACAGAAAAGTAGAATTTATCTCTTAATAACAATAGCACATGCCTTTATTCCCTCTTATAGAATACAAAATAGAGACTTAACTAATCATTAATTCTGGTATTGTCTTTTAGTTGCTCGGCACACTCTCTCTTCATATATGTATGTGTGCAAGTATTTGTGTCAGTTTACATGAGTGTATGCACACATAATTAAGCACAAAATTGTGTGTTATTGTTTTTAAACATTTTTGAAGTGTAATTTGCATATAGAAAAGTGCATTTATCTTTTCACATGTAACCGTGTAACCAGCACCTGGATTTAGAAATAGAATATTGCCAAGTTAGAAGCCGCTTATTGTCTGCCCATTTTTGAAATATGATAAATCAAATAATCCTATAAATATATGTAAGATTGACCTACAATGTTAAATGTAGCAAGGGTTCGACCATTTTTCATTGTTGCATAATATTTAATGATAGAAATCACTGGCCTTTATTTTTCTTTACTCTTTGTAGACATTTGTGTTGTTTCCAAATAGACATGCGTGCACGCGCATGCACACACACACACACACACTCTAATAAAGACTTTTATGGAGAATATATAAGAAATGTTTAGAAATTATTAGGAAAAAGGCAGACAGCATAATTGAATATGCCCAAATGATGGCAACCAAAAGGCCAGAGGCATATTTAAGGATGATCAACTTCATTACTTGTCAAGGAAATACAGATTAAAATGACAGTGGGACACTATTATATACTCAACAGAGTGGCTAAAGTGGAAGTGAAAGGGGAATACGAGGTATGCATGAAAATGTGAACAGGTACAATTTCATTTTTTGTTGGTGAAAGTCCACATAGGCAGCACCATTTGATAAGACATTTGGCAGTGTCTCCTGAAACTGAAAATCCGTACACCCTGTGACTCAGGCATTCTATTCCTATATATATATATATATATTTTTACTCAGCAGAAACATGTAGACATGTTTACCAAAATACAGAACAAAATATTCACACACTGTTTGTAATTGCCAGAAATATAATTCATCTTTGTTAGCT